>NW_026878877.1:0-24516 GCF_032173495.1 Musca vetustissima | reverse complement strand
GATGTGTGCAAATTCATGCACATTTGCACATATCCTGGCCATCTGTAGCGAATCCATTAATTAGTTTAAATGGAAAAAAAGGCTTCAAGTGGAACCGAACGAAATGTGGGGACCCTCCAGCTGCGGGGTCGGTTGTGGGAAAGACAAACGATTGTGTTGTGGCGCAAACTTCAGTGTTGGAGATATTGTTTTGCAATTCAGTCGTTGTGGTCCATGTTCTGCGGCTATTGTTGTTGTCGTTGTTGTTGTTTAATAAAAGTTGGCTTTTTTCCTCTAACATAATCTATTTGCAATAAATGGCGACCATAGATCGAAATAATAAATTAAAATGGTGAGAGCTTGGCGTATAGCTGGCAGAGCTAGCCAAGAAAACAACAGCTAGCGAGAATACAGCTCTAAATAAAAGTTTTCTGTGGATAAGGACCTTAGAGATTACACAGCAGCAGCTGGGGAGGGGGCTTGTTATTCAAGTAGTGGAGGATACTTCCGCAACTCGATGAATATGGAGGGCTTTTTATGTAAAGTGTTGACTGTGAATGTGGCGCTGTTTGTGGCACGGAAAAGCTGAACCATTTCATGCTACCATAAGACGGAAATGCGCATTAGTGTGGGAGTCTTGCGCTACTCGTGATGGCGAAGTCAGACCGTGTTTTGCTTTCAGAACAAATTGTTATCAGTAGTCAAGGATTGCTTTTGCATAAATGCTCCCTTTTGCCATTTCCGTGTTCCTTTCCGCCACAACACTCCAAAGTCAAACTAATGTATTTTATGGCCTTAGCAGAGGCATTGCTGTCTTCCCAGTGGTGCATTGGAACAGTCGAATGAAAACCTATGCCCCCTCTAACTCGTCCTATTGCTCGACCTGGCGAACAAATCCGAGCCAGGCAAGGGGTCGTAACCAAAACGAAATTCATTATTTTGCGATACTGTTAAACTGTTTACACCAAGTCAAGTGGAATTCAATTGAAGCGTACACAAACAAACTTGGTTCGACTCGACTCTACTCTACTCCAGCTCAAACTTCCAGTTTTGATTTTGTTTTATGGCACAGAAAAAAGTTTGAATGTTTATAATTTCATTGTGTTGTGGCGCCATTCAAACACACTCACGAATTCCATTTTGGAATTGATGATAAAGGTTCGCAATGAACTTGCGTGTAATCTGAGAGGGCCTCCATCAAGTGCGACCATTGGACAAATAATATATTTCCAAAAATTGCACTACAACGATATCTCATAAGAATGCAGTTTAACAGTTTATATTAATTTAAGGGAACCCACCCCCCCCGCCCCATTCTCGATTTTATTTTTTCAAGATTTTCAATGGGCTGATAAATCAAAACCAATGCTTGTTAAGGTTTGTAACTTAACACATATATACTTGAAGATTTAAATTAGAAGAAAAATAATTTACAAAAAAATTTTGTTATTGTTTTGTTGTTGTTTTTTGTAGCTAAGGAAAATCCTTATTTTTGATGGCGGGCATGATAACTCCTCACTGAAACATCGGAATCCGAAAATTCCAACGGTGTTAGAAGGAGTACATGTCTGGCTCTCGTATGAACTAGGATTATTGACTTCGCTCTAAAATTAACAAAATGGTGGACCTTTGAAAAAATATTTTTGGAAAATCGCCGATTTTTTACCAAAACCCAAGTAAAAAAATAAGGAAGATCATCACCGATTGGCTTTATCCTAGTTCATACGATAGCTATACACTCACAGAGAAACGTGTACAAATTTGAAGTCGATTGGGTTATTAGTTTTTGAGTTATCGTGCCCGCCATTCACAAAAAAATGTTTAGAGAAAAACGCGTTCAAAGTTTGAGAAGCCCTTCAGCAGTCACTTGATGCTGACACAATAAATCGGCTATATCTTCAAGAGTTCTTGAGATTTTCATTTGAAATTTTGTAGTGACATTCTTTAATTAGTGTAGATTTGAATTATATCAACAAAATTTTTGACCCCGAGAATGGGGGGGGGTCCCCTTAAAGCAAATTATTCTATAAAAATATGCATTCGAAAGGTAATTACCAGCTTAAAGTCCACCGAAGTGACTGTTATTTGAAATTCCGGGTTCCTGTACAGTGAAAACATTTTTGCAAACAATTTTATATAAAGGAAAAGGAATTATTAAAATTAATTTTTCTTAGAGCATAAAAACCATTTGTAGGCAGTTAACATGGACATAATTTGAACATAAAAATCCCGAATTTTTAATATTAACAAGTAAAGAAGATGTTAAGTTCGACCCGGCCGAACTTTTTATACTGTTCACCATGAGGACAACAATTAAAATATTTAAAATTAATGAGGGCTCCAGCGAAAAAACTCATGTAATGATAGAACCTTCAATATACCGAAAAATACTTAAGAAAAGGATGATTGAATTCTCAAAATATCTAATAGCGGGGCTATCGTTATATGGGGCTATAAGAAAATATTGATCAATATTGATATTTTTGGTTGTGCGAACTGACAGCCAATTAGTACCAGGGATACCCTGAAACATGGATCAATATTAATAGTTTTTGGTACGGAGATGTGCTACACAATGTAACCCCAAAATACCAAATTACGTGTTCAAATTCCCTAGAATACCAAATATTGAGGGGTACCACAAGTTTCTAGGTATCAGGGGGCTACCCTGAAACTTAGGTCAATATTAATAGATTTTGATAAGGATATGTGTTATTCAGTGAGAGCTCCGAATACTTATTACAGCCAATTCGGTTGAAACCCCTGTCTAGATATGGGGGCTACACCCAAAACGTGGACAGGCATATCCCATTTGCAATACCAAGCATCATAGGAGTACTAGCAATGTGTTTGTAAAATTTCTCTATCTTAAATATTGCGATCTCTATCGTGATTTTCAACAGACAGACGGACATGCGTAAATCGACACAGCATTTTATTTTGATCAATAATATATATACTCTGTGGGGTCTCCGGTGAATATTTCGAGGTGTTGCGAACGGAATAACTAAGTGTTGATCATTTCGCTTGTACCAAGTACAAAGAAAACGGAAAGAACGCATATTATTTAAACGAATTTAATTTGTATAGAGGGCCTTTTATCGCCCCGATATGAAATGGCGATCAGCTCATCCCTTATTGCCAACATAGCTTGTATTCACGTTGTTAAAGTGATTTCAAAAGTTCGAGTGCAACTGCTAATAAATTATAATCATGCGGCTAATAAATTATTTGCAATTAACTGAACGTTCAAATACCGGACTCCAATTTTCACATTACCTTCGGCTCTGTTCGCATTAAGTCGTCGACTTTGTCTGTGTCCACATGGACACATCCACGGCTCGTTGTCCGCTTGTCTGTCATGTGACGTTGTATATGTTTGTGTGTCTGCGTGTTTTTGCTCTCAAACTCTTTCCTATCTGTTCGAGCACGGTTGCGTTTCCATTGGCATTTGAACATGATTTTTGTAAACTTTTCGCGTAAAAGTGGCAATATTTTATGAATATTACCACAAACTTTTTATGAAAATGGGTTTGGGTTTGTTTGGTGGGTTTGGCTTTTTTGCGAGGTTGTTGGGCTCATCACAACCACCATATCCATGCTTCCATGGCTATGAAGTTGCCACATCCTCCATCCGCCAACCCAACCAGAAAGTGAAATACATAATATCAAATCTTGTGCAAATAAAATGAAAAGTTTTCTAGCACAAACTCATACTTTTTCTATTTCACTTTTTTACTTTCCACTTTTCCTACACACTTTTCACGTGTTGTGTTTCTTGTGAAATTAATACTTTATTTCAAATATAAAAAGTTCTTTGCAGCTTAAGCGGGTACTTTGGCGTAAAAAGTGGGATACGCGGATGTGCTTCGTTCGCCTGAATTAATATGCACACGCACATAGACACACACCGCCACCACCAACACACGCCCCCGTAAATACGCTCAGGTGGGTTATTTGTTGCACTAAGGAGCTAAGCGATTTTGGTATAAGCAGCTTTTTTATTTAAGAGTTAATAACTGTTTCATGTTCAAATTTGCAAGAACACGAAGCACAATGCTGTTTAAATAAAGTGACTGTGTTGAAATCTTTGTCGGAAAACGCCCATCACGAGCAATGAATCGGGTAGGTGCAAAGATTACGACATACTTATATGTTTTTTTTCCTGAATGTCATAACCAATTCCCAGGTGATCCATGTTTTGATGGGTATTCCTTCAAACTAATCTAAATTTTTAAATATTTCCCTATTCGTTCCAGGCTAATGTATCTATGATCCTGATGCTCAGTGTGTTATATTCTTTCGCTGATTTTGATTAAAGACATGTGCTGAAAGTTAAATAAGCTACAAAAAACGAGGTAATAAATTTAACTCACTCCCCTCCGCCAATTTCGAGACACTGGCATCACCAAACTTCCCTTAACCATTAAAATATGCTGGTGAGTTTCTTTAATGTTCCCTTGCTACATGCCACTTCGGTTTGAGTTCCTATGCAAACATTTGATCCCATGTTTGTGTGTATGTGTATTTGTAAAGGCAAACAAAATAATAAAAAAGAAATGTGTACTTTATAAGTATGAAACAAGACAACAAATTAATTTAGTTCCTCTTTGGATAATGTTTTATGTACAATAGAGTAATATATACGAACAAATTTGACAGGATTCGAACGTGTGAATTTTGCAAAATGTGTGTATATAAGGATATGTGACAAATTAAAGGATTGAAATTTTTGGAGCATTGCGCCAAGTAAAATATGAGGCTATGGAATAAAATAATAAGTCGATACATATTTTGAATTCTTAAACCAACACCATCCACATTAAAGACAATCTGCGAAAATCGAAAAAAAACGTTTAGTGTAAAAAGAAGACATAACATTACAAGGACAAAAGCAACACTGTTTAAAACAGGATAACAAAAATAAAATAATAATATAAAGGATAATCCGACAATAAAAAGGACAAACAAGTGAAGTGATGAGTTATCTCGATTCTTTATCTTGTTGAGTGTCAATACCTTCAGATTAATTTGCTTATAGATGTAAAATAACTTAAAGATAGCACGTGATTTTTACAAGTAATTATTACAAGTTTACACTGCGAATAAAAAGGGGTAAGTTTTATGTAATTATACCTAATTTAATTTTGTAGAAACCGAGACGAATTTCAAACCCCACATCAAAAAATACTTCATGAATGGTTTTGGAAGTATGGCTAAAACTTCCAATGTAATGAGACAGGGGCTGGATCTTTTTGTTAAAATACCGCAAGTTCGAAGATTCCGTTATAGCGTTATTGCCCATATTCGAACATTTCAACTTTTCAACACTCTATTACAATTCCTTCGGAAAGGAGCCTGAATACGGCAGATGGACGTACGTCTTAGAATCTTGCACCCATCAAGAATATATATTATATAGGGTATGAAATTAAATTAATAGTTCGATGTGTTGCAAACGCAATGACGATGTTAAAATATGGTGTACCGTGTGCAAATTTTTGGTAAGGAGGTTTTCTGCCCAACATACAGCCAATTCGACAAAAAACTAGTTGAAATCCTTAAAGTACCAAAAAATGGGTGATAACCTAAAAAGTTAACCAATATTAAACATTTTTGTAGTATGATTTGCAACGCAGTGAAACCCAAATTATCAAATTACAGTGGATTTAAAAAAATGTTCAGAATCCTTAAAATACTGAAAATTTTGGATATCTAACATGGTATAAAAAATAAGCGATAAACTGCCAATAATATACGCTGAAAAGGCATATTCAAAACTGATTATTATCTACGAACCGATTATTATCCATTTAACCGAAGTTCAAAAAAATTTGGTTCCATAAATCTTGTATTGAAATATCAGTATTAAATTCAGTTTTTGTAAATTCAGAAATAGCTCCTGCCTCCATGTTATCCCATGCACCAATTTCGGCCCCCTCAGCAAATATATATATATATTTTTTTATACCCTTCACCACACTGTGGTACAGGGTATTATGTCTTTGTGCATATGTTTGTAACAGGCAAAAATAATCGAGATAGACCCATGGTTCCTTTTGAGATATGCATAGAATCACTTTCTGAGTCGATTTATGCATGTCCGTCTGTCCGTCCGTCCGTCTGTCCGTCCGTCCGTCCGTCTGTCCGTCCGTCCGTCCATGTATTTTTGTTAACAAAGTACAGGTCGCATTTATGATCCGATTTGGATGAAATTTGGCACAGGTCACTTAATTTGCCCAAGGACGAACCCTATTGAAATTGGAGAAAATCGGTCCACGTTTAGGCATAGCTCCCATATAAGGGTACCCCAAAATTTTCGGTATTTTGAGGTTCTTGAGCGCGTTTTTTAACTGAATTCGCTGAAATTTGGTACTTTGAGTTCTTATTGGGTAGCAAATCTCTCTACCAAAAATTATAAATAAAGGTCCATTTTTTCGGATAGCCCCCATATAAGATTGGGGGCTATCCGAACTTATTAGGTAGTAAATCTCCCTACCAAAAACTATGAATAACGGTCCATTTTTTCGCATAGCCCCCATATAAGGGTACCCCCAAATTTTCGGTATTTTGAGGTTCTTGAGCGCGTTTTTTAACTGAATTCGCTGAAATTTTGTACATTGAGTTCTTATTGGGTAGCAAATCTCCCTACCAAAAATTATAAATAAAGGTCCATTTTTTCGGATAGCCCCCATATAAGATTACCCCCAATTTTCGGTATTTTGGGGGTTTTGATCGCATTTTTCGACCGAATTCACTGAAATTTGGTACTTTGTGTTCTTATTGGGTAGCAAATTTTCCTACCAAACATTATAAATAAAGGTCCATTTTTTCGGAAAGCCCCCATATTAGGGCACCCCCAATTTTCGGTATTTTCGGGTTTTTGGGCTCGTTTTATAACTATTGGGTACCAAATTACTCCACTAAAAATTATAAATATAGGTCCAGTTTTTCTGGTAGTACTCATATAACGGTACCCCAAAATTTTTGGTATTTTGGGGGTTCTGATCGGATTTTTCGACCAAATTGACTGTAATTTAGTACGTCGAGTTCTTATTAGGTTGCACATCTCTCCACTATAAATTATAAATATTGGTCAATTTTTTCTGGTAGCCCCCAGGTTTTGAGGTTCTTGAACCAAATTCTTTTTTCTGGTACAGGGTATTATGTTTTTGTGCATATGTTTGTAACATGCAAAAATAATCGAGACAGACCCATGGCTCCTTTTGAGAATATGCATAGAATCACTTTTTGAGTCGATTTAAGCACGAAATTTGGCACAGCGTAGCAAATTAGGTCTAGAATGATGTGTGTAAAGTTGCCTGAAAATCGGTTCAGATTTATATATAGCTCCCACATATACTTTCGTCAGATGTAATGTAAATGGTGCATCAAAGTCCCTATATATCTTTCGATTTGCACGAAATTTGGCACAGCGTAACAAATTAGGTCTAGAATGATGTGTGTTAAGTTTCCTGAAATCGGTTCAGATTTAGATATAGCTTCTATATCTGACCAAATGAACAATTTATTATCGGTTGCAGAATGACGTGTTTATGGTTCCAATTTCATTTTACTGGTCCTTTAAAAATGCGACTTCTGTTAGGATTCATCTGTTGAATATACTCAAAGTGGTGAAGGGTATCATATAGTCGGCCCCGTCCGACTTTACTACTTTCCTTACTGGTTTTTTTTTGAAATTTTTAAATAAAATCCACATTAAATGAACATTAAAAAAGCATCCCTAATTTCGTGAAGATTTCAAATAAATTGAGTGATTACCTCTTTTTTATGATTAACCCCAATTAGAAGTGCAATGAGATTTCGTTTAGTGTAGCCCATAACACTTTTTTCTGCAAAAAGTTCTGGGTAAATACATACATATAATTACAATGACACGGACGTAAAAATCTGCGTATTTTTGTATGTGTACCTGCTTGTATATGCGATGACCAGTAAATGATACATAATTATACCCGCATTCATCCTTGTTTATAAACGAATGGACGACGTCTGTTCGTATTTACAAAAGTTCAACACCAACCACTGAAATCGAACTTCAACAAACGTTCGGGCGACTACGTGCGTGCTTTTTGAGGCAGTTGTGTCTTATCGTGTTCTGACTGCTATTCAGTTAGCTTCCCTTGATTTGTTCAACGTCAGTGCACCTCGGTTCGGTCCAGTTGGAATCTTTTGCCGGTTGGTGTTATTACCGGCATCGTTGTAGCTATTGTTTAATTTGAGCAAATATTTACGGACATACAACAAAGCATTAATGTAAGCAATCCGATAAAAACAAATATTACGCTTTAAACGTTTTAAAACATCCAACAACAGAGCGGGGCAGTATCATACTGCAGTATTCAGGATCTTCTCTCCATTGTGGCAAATCGTGTTGGAGTATTTCTCCATGAGAATACGGGTGTTGTTGTGTTTCACGTTTACTCCTTTATTTTCCTTGTATGCACAAAAACAACCAGGACAATCTAAATACTTGATGTTCCAAAACATCAGATGTGTCTGTAATTAGATATGAGAAGTTTTACAACCAATTAAAACAAAACCAATAAGGAAGGGATCATAGTCGCACTGGTCCGACAATATGATGCTCTATAAGGACGAATAAGTAAACCAGTGAGCGGAGCAGTATAGTCGGACGGGGCCGACCATACGATACCCTACACAACTACCACGAACTCTAACTTTCTGAGGATGTTTATTCCGAGTCTGAGTAATATTTCGTGATATTTGCCCCCTCTTGTCCGATTAGAGGTTAACAACACCTCTTCCTTACTTTTTTCGAATATTCAGTACAGTCCTTCTAATTACTTGTCCAGATTACCTTCACGGTGGGTTGTGTTATGATTTTCGGATTATACTCTACTTGAAAACACACAAAAAATTATGTTCTCCGTCCATTTCATCCCAAAATTTTAATCTGATCATAACCGAAAATTATAGGCGTTGTTCTTGACCATAACTGAAACTTCATGAACAATTTCAAAGCCATCAGCGCGATATTTCTCCCTCTAATGTGGTAATGGGTTACTAAATAATATCTGAATACGTAAGCACCTGTAAATATTTGACTGTAACTCCCACATCTGAGTAGATACATCATTTTGTCATTTTTCACACAAAAGTCAGGGTCCATTTGACCCGCTAAATATTGACCGATCTTTATCAAAACATGCACGCTTATTCTCTGGCCCGATCCCCTTCTCCATGCAAAAATTCGCGGTGTTTGGGCCATAATTGCGGCCTCTGGAGCGACCAGAAAAACCGACAAAAATTTAGTATTTGGTCCATTTCATCCCCTAAATATTAACCGATCTTTTCCAAAAACAATAGGGGTCTTCATTGGCCAGAACCCATCCAACATGCAAAATTTCGTGAAGATTGGTCCATAACTGTGACCTGTATCGTGTTTACAAATTATAATGGACAGACGGACGGACGGACACACATGTCTAGATCGACTCAGCTAGTCGAGATATGACGATCGCTATACTTAAAGGTAGGTCTAGGACCAATATGTCGCGGCGTTACAAACATTTGGGGCTGCACAAAGCTATAATACCCTGACAACATAGTTGTGTAGGGTATAAAAAGTGTCACTCGGTGTTGTCGAGAGATATATCCTTATCGAATATTGTCGAAGTGGATGATTTTTTATTAAATTAAAATTTATAATTTTCCAAAATTGTGTCAGTTTATGGACTAGGTACCAGAGATGATGTGCCCATATAGCTGATAACTGCACTGTATCTAAATTTAGTATAAACATTAATGTCTATATCACACATGATTCTCTCTCTATTCGCTTATGTGGGAGGTACCATAGGCCCTATCTTCGGATTAATGTAGGTTTGTATAATCATAAAATGGGTCTAAATTGCAATGGATCCAGATGGCTACTCCATTAGCTTCCAATTAAATTTATGAGTTTTTAAAATATTGCCCTTGTGGTGAGAGAATTGATCTAGTTTTAGCAAAAGAATTACTTTTTGCAAAGTTTGGATCTAATCGGAATTCCAATGGCTTGATTAGTGGATTAACAAAATATTGACATACTGTGGGGGAGATATTGTAAATAGAGGACATTTGTAAATCGATCCCAAATTGAATGAAACTGATATATAAACTCATTTGACATAAGGCTGAGGGTATGAAAAGATTTCCTTGATTTTTGAAATTGGAATAAAGCAATTGTCTATTGGGAAATGTCCTGCCAGTTTGCTTGGAAATTGTGACAAAAGTATGAAAATGATCAGATCATACACATTGGATCAAATAGTCCAGAATCACATTTTTATTTGTTACATATATACAATTTTTGCATTTTTTGGTTTAATAAAACCGGTAAGCCTTTACCTTACCGGTTTTATTAAAATGCATTGAATTTTCTGCTCAGAAAATAGTTTCAAGAACTGACAATACCAAACATAAACCGATCTATCCCATTTTGAATGCCAAACATCTACTATGTTTGCATGAAATAACCTTCAAATTTGATCAATAAGGGGGTTTCTTATGAAATCGCGCCAACAGTGTTGGCCGCACAAAATTTGAATAATAATTATGTCTATTAGGCTATTTATAAGTGTTTATTGTTCTAGCTCATCAGCTGGCCATAATAGTTGTGGTCTACTATTGTTATTGTAATACGAAATCTGTCCAATTGGAATAATAAATTAAACTCTAATATAGAATGATTTCTATCATTGCTAGACCCGTCATTCATGCATTCATTCCACTTTCTCTCTAAATTGTGTGACAAAGCTGAAAATGTATTTAATTAAAACTCACATTTGGATGTGCATTATTTTTCAACTAAACCGCAATTGAGCCATTAGACACGCCTGTGCTCGTACCATAAAATATTACGCTACTTAACATGAAAACGCTGTGAGTAATGTGATGATTTTATTATGCCCAACAACAAGGAAAACAACAACATCAGGAGCAGCAAGTGCAACAACAGTAAGTCGTATTAACAGCAGAAGAATGCAGGAGAAGTAGCCGCGTTAGCAATACTAAATGCAATACATTGTTGTTTGCCTGTCGTTCGTTGGCAATGCACACCGAACGAAAGGACTAAATGCGCAAAACAAAGGATAACGCACCCATAAGGTTATGGCGCGCCATACTCACACTTATACCGTCGCATCAACTTACCTAAGTATGTAGTCAACGTTGAATTCTTCAGACCGGCAGTAGTTGTAGCCAGATGGCGGGGGGATCGGAACTGAAGTAGTGCAGTGCAGTGAAGAACAATAACAATAACAAGAAGAAGAAAAACATTAACAATAATAATCAACAACAACATTAATAATTAAGATATTTCGCATGGTTACATTTTCAGTTAAATTTAAATAAATGCCCGACGTTATTGTTTTGTAAAACGGACGGACCCGGCTGGTATTTTTTGTTGTTGTTAGTTCGCCCGTTGCTCGTTCACTCCTGGTACAAAATACTAATGAAGAAATGACTGACTGAATGTAATGCGAATGAGCATTGTGCAGCAGTCATACACACTGGCAATGAGTACAGTATAGACTAAAAAGTAACAGACATTTATTGTAAGGGTATTTTATAATATCTGAAAGTTAGGCTTTAGAAATGAATGCTCACGATGGCTTCATTTCCACAGAAGTTAAGATCTTGAAATTTTGTATTGGGGATCTGAATTGGCGGGTAGCTGCATTTTGTGGATGAATGGGCCTAGAATCGTGAACCTTAATAAAGCAATCGCCGTTAGGGTGTATTTGTACTTAAGGTGTACGAACGAACATCACTGGCGGATGTGCTTTTTGGAAAATGTCCAGTATGTGGTAGGAACATGTGGCATTCAGTAAACGAATAATGCATAAATCTTGAAATTTCAAATTGAAAATTTTGTAGTTTATGATACACAATTTTTTTAAAAAGTCCTAATTTTTACTAAATGATTTAATTATAAAACAAGTATTATATATGGGCAATATTGCCAATTTTTGAACATAGCTGAAGCGGAGGTTCACCCCTTTATAACTCGGGAATTACTTAAGTATATGAGAAAAAGTGAATAGTTTTGGGTTAATTTATCTGTCGTTGCAAACTGTTCATGATATTGACCTCCAAACTTTATTTTGGTGGAAGCTGTGTCTACTTTAATGTAAAAAAATGTGTAAAAACAGGTTGAGGCGAACCAGTTTTTTTATGTTCTCTATCGATTTGTGATTAAGCCACACATTTCACGATCTTCGTGTCAAAGTAAAACTAGAAGCCAACAAAATGGGGACTACGCCCATTATGTATAATTTTTCAAAATTTTAACTGCATCTACCTTTAAATGATGCTGACATTTTGAAGCTCGATTTTGAGTGTTTTTTTAATTTTACTTTTAGCTTTAATACGCAAACAGGAATCTGTAAAAATCGATTATTAGATTATTGTAGTCGCGAATCTGCGTAATTTGATATGTATTTTGTGTATGTAGTATGCACAGCTTCAGAGTAATACTCATCCGATGGTGAAAATTTTGTGCGATCAAATTTCTAAAAAACCTATTTTTCGGGCCAAATTTTTAGATCTGTCAACTGAATGACATGGGTACACGCGATCAAAAAATGTTTTTTACGTTTCGGATGATATAAAATCTTCTTCGTGAAAATCCATCTACTAGAACGGCGGGAACTGTTCTTCCAAAAACACGTTATTTGGCAAAAAATGTTTTTGAAAATATCGCGGATTTATTTGCATTTTCTGTGGATCATTTCCGCTTCAATAAATGACCTCATACGGATTTTTATCTTTTTCGAAAAGAGAACTTTAAAAACTTCAGCTGAAAGAGAGATGTACCCAATTTATCTCAAAAATAGTGTGAGCTGGCACATCCATGGTTCTTAATGGACCACATTGAAATCGGTATAGATCGATGTATTTTTCTAGGGTGCATATGGAGTTTTCGGAAATTATTCGCGTTTTACGATTTTTTGGGTACTTCAATGCAACGTGTGGCACATCTTGGCAGTCAAATGAAATTTCGCAAAATATACATGGATTGGAAGATAAACTTCAGTACTTCCTTGAAACCGCATGCACATCGAATGATTTTGATAGTTACGCGATTTAGACGCAATTTAAAATGTATATTTCATAATATTATTTTATTTTAAGATTTATTTCTACTTACAGAGCACCAAGATTTATCGGAAGGGTCTTGATATAATCCGCAAGGCGATTGCAATTTATCGGCGAAATTTTGGTAAAATAGAAGAATAACCCCAAAATTGTTTCTGAAATTTCTTGTACAAAATTAAAAACTAAATATGATGACATTATTTCTTCGAACCCAAAACGAATATTTTACCTCAATATCTTATTTTGTTGTCGGTGTAATTTACAAACCGCTACACGGACTTGTGTGGTTTTGATATCATTTGGTGTTTAGATTATTCATCATGGTGTTTAAATTATGTAGATATTTATACCCTACACAACTATGTTGTCAGGGTATTATAGCTTTGTGCAGCCCCAAAAGTTTGTAACGCCGCGAAATATTGGTCCTAGACCCACCTTTAAGTATACCGATCGTCATATCTCGACTTGCTAAGTCGATCTAGACATGTGTGTCCGTCCGTCCGTCTGTCCATTATAATTTGTAAACACGATACAGGCCACAGTTATGGACCAATTTTCACGAAATTTTGCATGTAGGATGGGTTCTGGCCAATGAAGACCCCTATTGTTTTTGGGAAAGATCGATTAATATTTAGGGGATGAAATTGACCAAATACTAAATTTTTTTCGGTTTTTCTGGTCGCTCCAGAGGCCGCAATTATGGCCCAAACATCGTGAAATTTTTCATGGAGAAGGGGATCAGGCCAAAGAATAAGCATGCCTGTTTTCATAAACACCGGTCAATATTTAGTGGGTCAAATGGACCCTGACTTTTGTGTGAAAAATGACAAAATTTGTATTCTATAGCGTATATATTTACCCCTGAAGGACATAGACCCGAGAAGTTTATATTATATCCAAGAGGAGTGGTTGACCTTTAAATTAATACCAATTATATTGTTGTATGTGTTCGGATGTGGGAGTTACACCTAAATATTTACAAGTATCTATAGCGCTGATCTTTTTGAAATGTTCCATGAGGTTCCAGTTATGGTCAAGGATAATAATTTTGGAATGAAATGGACCGAAAACTTATTTTTTGTGTTATTATCGAGTCGATCTATAGACCACAAATGAAAGCCGAACATCACAACACAACCCACGGTGAAGGGAATCTGGACAATAGCTGTACTGAATACTCGTAATATTCGGAAAATATGTCAGTTTGAGGAAGAGTTGCTGTTTACCACCAATCGGGCAAGAGGGTGCAAATATCACGAATTATTGCCCAGGCTCGGAATACACATACGCAGAAAATTTGAGTTCCGTGGTAGTTGTGTAGGGTATCGTATGGTCGGCCCCGTCCGACTATACTGCTCCGCTCACTGGTTTATTGGATACAATTGAATTTTGTTGAACGAACTGAGACATAATCATGAAGTTTATAATAGGGAAATTTGGTACTATGAGTGTACAAAAAAGTTTATAAGTTGGTACAATTTTACTTGATAAATGATTGGCTATGATAATGAGTTAGTTATATATAGCATTTCCACATTAAATGAAACCTTTTATAAATTAAATGAACCCTTTTCCAAATTAAATGAAACCTTTTCCAAATTAAATGAAACCTTTTCCAAATTAAATGAAACCTTTTCCAATTGAAATGAAACCTTTTACAAATAGAATGAACCCTTTTCCAATTGAAATGAAACCTTTTACAAATAGAATGAACCCTTTTCCAATTGAAATGAAACCTTTTACAAATAGAATGAAACTTTTTCCAAATTAAATGAAACCTTTATTCTTATCTAAGGAAATATAATATTTGCAGTAATTTTAAACCAATATTTGAAAATTAAATCAAAGAATATTAACAAATATAGTTGTATGTATAGTTCCAGGTTGACTTTCTATATAGAACTCGATCAGACTTGTGGTGTCAACCACTTAGTTCTATTTCCTCCACGCTTATTTTCCTTCAATGTTCCAAAATTTTGTTTGTAATTAAAAATAGCAACGTTTAAAATAAATGCGAAATTGATTTTAGCTCGGGAAGCTCTGATAATTGGGAACCTGAGGAAGAATCAATATCCTCGCCAAGTATGGCAAGTGGAAATGCTCCAGAACCTACCGAAGCTACATCTACAAGACCCCGAAACAAATTGGGTCAGTATAACAAAATAACAAAAGACATGAAATTGTTATTATTTAAATTCTATGAAGAGGGGAGAACCATTTCCGAGGCTGCAAATTTAACCTGCATAAAAATAAATTCCGAAAAAACATTTATAAGAAGATACAAACAAAATTTTGGAACATTGAAGGTAAATAAGCGTGGAGGAAATATAACTAAGTGGTTGACACCACAAGTCTGATCGAGTTCTATATAGAAAGTCAACCTGGAATTACCCTCAAAGCCATAAAAACTAAACTGTTGAGAGAAAATGAAATAAATATTTCCACAAGCTGCATAGAATATGGATTACGGAAATTAAAAATTACGTTTAAGATGGCCTCTATTGAAATAGAACGAATGAATGACTCCAGAACATTAGGCTTGAGACAAAAATATGCTCAAGACTTTACAAAATGGATACCCCAACAAGGAGAAAAATGAATATTCATTGATGAGTGTGGATTTAATCTTCACATACGAAGAACCCAAGCCCGTTCAAGACAAGGAACAAGAGCACACATTGTGTTGCCTACGGTCAGAGGTCGTAATGTTACTATAATTTCAGCAATAAACAACGCGGGAGTTGTACATCACACAATCGTTTCTAATTCCAGTGTCAATGCAGACAGATTTAAATTATTTATAGATTTTTTTTTTTTTTTTTTTTTTTGAGAAAATCAATCCAGAGTTGGAAAATAACGCTCAAATACACAAGCGACATGACATAAAAAATTTGATCGAATCCAAAAGATGCAACCTTAAATTCTTACCGCCTTATTCTCCAATGCTAAATCCAATCGAAAATGCATTTTCAAAAATAAAATTATGTCCAAGAGCTGAGTTGTGTGACGTTTCAATGGAACATAACATTGTTGATGTAATCGAGCGAAGTATTCAAAAGCTTACTCGGCAAGATTGTTCTAACTACGTTATGGACATGGTTTTGAAAATCCCACAAGACTGCAAGTCGGGAACCCCTTCATTAAGATAAGCAGTTACCTTATCATCATCAATTTATTAAGTCAAATATGTATTTCGCATTTAGGACCGGGTATTCAATTCTTGTTCTTAAATATTTATTTATTAAAATGTCAAGAAATACCCCAGTTTGTATTACTATTTATTTAGTTTTATGTAGTAAAGATATTAAATGAAATCACACCGAATTAAAGAATATCTATGTTAATTATATAGCCATACAATTATATTTGTTAATATTCTTTGATTTAATTTTCAAATATTGGTTTAAAATTACTGCAAATATTATATTTCCTTATATAAGAATAAAGGTTTCATTTAATTTGGAAAAAGTTGCATTCTATTTGTAAAAGGTTTCATTTCAGTTGGAAAAGGTTTCATTCTATTTGTAAAAGGTTTCATTTCAAGTGGAAAAAGGTTTCATTTAATTTGGAAAGGTTTTATTTAATTTGGAAAAGGTTTCATTTAATTTGGAAAAGGTTTCATTTAATTTGGAAAAGGGTTCATTTAATTTGTAAAAGGTTTCATTTAATGTGGAAATGCTATATATCACACCATCGATTCTAATTCCAGTGTCAATGTCGACAGATTTAAATTATTTTTTTTTTTGAGAAAATCAATCCAGATTTGGAAAATAAAGCTCAAATACACAAGCGACATGACATAAAAAATTTGATCGAATGCAAAAGATGCAACCTTAAATTCTTACCGCCTTATTCTCCAATGCTAAATCCAATCGAAAATGCATTTTCAAAAATAAAATTATGTGCAAGAGCTGAGCTGTGTGACGTTTCAATGGAACATAACATTGTTGATGTAATCGAGCGAAGTATTCAAAAGCTTACTCCGCAAGATTGTTCTAACTACGTTATGGACATGGTTTTGAAAATCCCACAAGCTGCAAGTCGGGAACCCCTTCATTAAGATAAGCAGTTACCTTATCATCAACAATTTATTAAGTCCAATATGTATTTCGCATTTAGGACCGGGTATTCAATTCTTGTTCTTAAATATTTATTTATTAAAATGTCAAGAAATACCCCAGTTTATATTACTATTTATTTAGTTTTATGTAGTAAAGATATTAAATGAAATCACGCCGAATTAAAGAATATGTATGTTAATTACATAGCCATACAACTATATTTGTTAATATTCTTTGATTTAATATTCAAATATTGGTTTAAAATTACTGCAAATATTATATTTCCTTAGATAAGAATAAAGGTTTCATTTAATTTGGAAAAGGTTTCATTCTATTTGTAAAAGGTTTCATTTCAATTGGAAAAGGGTTCATTCTATTTGTAAAAGGTTTCATTTCAAGTGGAAAAGGTTTCATTTAATTTGGAAAAGGTTTCATTTAATTTGGAAAAAGGTTTCATTTAATTTGGAAAAGGGTTCATTTAATTTGGAAAAGGGTTCATTTAATTTGTAAAAGGTTTCATTTATTGTGGAAATGCTATATATATGGGAAATTACAAAAATCTTTTAAATTCCTTGAAGCTGAGGTTTGCAAGGTTATAACTCGCGAAATATGAACATATTGCATATAATTTAAATTCATTTCTATAAAATGAAGTGCTCTTGTCAAAATCTTAAAATATTGGTAATAAATAATAAGTTTGGTGGAAGCTGTGATGGTGGTAATGTAAAAAAATGGGTGAAAATGTGTTGAAGCCAACGAGTTTTTTTGTGTTCGTTCCTGATTTGTGGCTAAACTACACAACGCACGCATATGTGATCAGTGACTAAGTCGCAGAAAACCCCATGGACAATATGATTCTAATGTATGAGGATGCTGACATTTTGAAGCCGGATTTTCGGTGTTTTTTTGAATTTTTCTTATAATTAGGATGCGCATCCAGATAATGGACTAAACTAATTATAGGATTGTAGAACTCGTGATTTTGCTTCGTTTAGTGTATATCTCATGAATGTGCTTACCGTAGTTTCTTTGCAATTGGGTTCCAAAGACGAAAATTTGGTGCGTAAATGTTAATAAAAAACATATTTTTGAGTCTAAAATTAAGAAAGTCCATTCATTCCGTGGAACCCCGCGTGGTTTTATTTTTTTACGTGCCGGATCTAATGAGCCCATCCATGTTCAATTCCGCCCAATAAAACGGCGGATATAGGTACCTTGAATGTGGGAAAAACTACAAAAACTTATTTTGACAAATTCGCGTATATAATCGCGTTTTTCTTCGAATTGATTTTACATACATTCATCATTGTGTTATCATATTCGCGAATCTGTGTGAAAATAGGTAAAAAATATATCGATACGCGAATAATATGCGTATTTTATCCAAAATCGATTGTGGAGGCACATCCGCGGTTCTTAACCGATCCTTTTAAAATAGGTGTCCTTTTGTGTATTTTCATAGGAGATTACTGAAATCGGATGCGCAAACAAATCGTATGCACGTTGCGTGATTTTTAGCCATTTTTAGAGTTTTTGCATAGTAAAGTGCATCGAGCGGCACACTTTGACCGCTAAATTAAATATCGAAAAAATCATAATTATTGAAAGACATTGATTCGGTTTATACGAAAACCGCATGCGCATCAACTGATTTCAACTAATACGCGAATTTCATGCTTTTAAAAATTGGTAATTTGTATGTATTGTAACTGCAATATATTTAGTCATTTTTACAGTCGAAACTGTTATCAGATGAATACCGATATTTAACAATCATCTAATAAATTTGAAGAAAAAAGCGTCGCATATTTTAAAAGATTAAGGCAAAACGGTACATACATACATAAAATTTTGCATGGACATTTGGTACCCAACAGGAACACTCTGTGCCAAATTACAGCCAATTTGGTTGTAAAATGTGTCTAATAGGCAAAAAATACCTTAAATCGGGAGATACGGTTATATGGGGGCAATATCAAAACTTGGACACAGGGATTTCTATATTTGCTTTGTCATTAGAAACAAGTGTGCAAAATTTTGCCTGCCTATGTCAAGTGGTTCGGCAGTTATTGAGTTTATACCCAATTTTTGGGTAAATACTCAAAATAGGGGTACCTTTGTATGGGGGCTACCAGTAGACGTGGACCTACGTACATAAAATTTTGCATGGACATTTGGTACACAAAAAGAACACTCTGTGCCAAATTATATATCAAAACTTGGACCCAGGGACCCCATGTTGGATTTCTATATTTGCTTTGTCATTAGAAACATGTGTGTAAAATTTTGGCCGCCTATGTCAAGTGGTTCGGCAGTTAATGAGTTTTTACCCATTTTTCGGGTAAAAACTCGGGTATTTACCCAAGTATTTACCCACGTCTTTAAAGTATCTTAAAACTATCTATTCTAAATCGATTTGATAACAGAAACCCGGAAATGGGGTGTAAGATGTTGTATTACCGAGTCAATATAGCAAATACCCAAATAAATACCCGCAAATGGGTATTTACCCGGTATTTACCCACCCCTTGGGTATTTACCCGGTAAATACCATCTCTATTATTCCATTATATTAACCATACTAAAAAAATGAAAATTCAAAAAACATTTCTATTTAATTAAAAATTAATTTATTTTATTTTCAGATATCTTCATGCTTCTATTTGTTTTTCGCGACAATTTAACCGGAATTCAAGGTGATTTGACAAGTATGCAAAGAAAACAAATTTGTTTAACCATTTGTGAAGAAATTCGCGAATTACAACAAATAGGAATTAATTTAATTTATATTTGAAATACAAGATTTAAAACCGCTATAACTTTTGTGAGCAGCATCCGAATTTGTGAACGCGTACATATTTCGAATCAGCATATTTTTCTTAACCTATGTATCAAAAACCATAAATGTGCTCGCAAAAAAAATTTTCAATTTTTTTTTTTATGGAATTTTAAAAGAATTTTGTAATTTCCCATATATATATATATATATATATATATGGAGCAAAAAATTTATACTAACTCATCAATTGAGAACGGCTGGAGCGATTTGACTGAAAATTTCATTCAGTTGTCGGTAATTACAGTGGGAAGGTTTTTATAAACGAACATTTTGAGAAAAATCCGCGAAAATATTGCAAAATATATTTTGAAAGATATTAGCATTTCCACACATTTTATATCGAAAATGGGCAACGTATATCTTTAAGTAATTGTCAATTATGGAAAATTCTCAAAATATGTTAATTTTCTACAATTAATTGGATTGTCATTGCCTTGAAAAAACTATTGTATATGAAAATAAATTTATATTTTTTATTTTAATTTATATTTAAATGGATATTTTGTTACTACTTTCCAAGTACTTTAGGATAAGGATTTTTAAGCGCACAATAATTGAACAAATTGCTTTGAACTAATAAATACAACACATGTTCCATGTGATATCTGGACCGAAACTTGATCGTGTCCTTAATAGGAAAGAACACCAGGAATATTTTTGAGAAAATTGCTAATACATAGACATATGTTTTTATGTTTTAGTAAAAACGAAAACGTCTATCGAAGTATTCAATACAGTTCAATGATGTTAGTAATTCGCTATATACGATTACAAATACGTCAACAAAATACGAAGGTATTATTGAACATTTTCTTATATTCGGGAAGAATACATTTAAATTCGAATCCTACATGGAGCCAATTCCGCATTACAGTAGATATCGGATATAAGTACATCTCATATAAGAAGAAATCGCATATAAGAACGATTATCAAAACACCGAGGTTATACTTCTTTATATCCGATAATTCCATATAAAAAAAAACGCCAACAACAATGAAAGCTCCGGCTTTGTTTGAGTTTCTTATATCCGATATCTACTGTACTTGCTGTTTGTGTCCAACTTATATGTGCCTTTATGGTTCCCCAAATGTATTTTTAAAGATATGACTAATGTTTGCATGGTATATAGACTGTACCGATTTCAAAGGACTTATAAATCGTATGTGGTCAGAATAGGAAAATATGCAAACTAATTGTGAGATTCCGCCAAAACAAATATATTAAGTAATATTTACAATCCCCCCAATTTTTGTATCGAGCTTTAATGTTTAAATAAATTATTGTTTTTTGAGATATATGGTTTTTTTGAGTTAGTTAGATCTAATTTCGTAAAATATGTGTATGTTCTAATACTAATAATGCGAAAATTAACATCGACGAAAATAATGGCAATGATAGCATTATTAGTATTCCTGTCAGATATTAGACGTTTTGTCTTATGTTTTTTAGATACCAAGTTGTTGGAAATGAAATCTTATTTTCATAGTTGCCAAAAAAAGTGTATTATTTTTTCGACAATGTTTCTTTTTTTGGCCGACAACTTGAAATTTGTATGTGGACCTATGTAACCTTAAACAACAACTTATTCCAATATTTAATTTAAAATCAAGCTGTTAAAAAATATGAGGATATAACAAATCCGATTACAACATATCACGATTTAGAGTTAAGACATGAAACAGGCGTTTACAATTAAAAGAAGGTTTACGGCGTCAACATTGGCCAAACTTTTCCCCATAACTGTCAAAAACTTTTTATCGAGTATATAGCAAACATATAGAAATATGTAACGGAAATCTGAAAACTAATTAACAATTTGTTTAAAAATGAGATATACCTATAACTGAGCGGCAACCACTACTGATTTCAATATAAAAATCAAAAGGACAGTTGGACATGAACAAAACGATATTGTATTTAAGAATCCTTCAAGAAGGGACAAATAAGATAATTAAAAAATTTTGGAGCAATAACAAATGATCTTCCATTGAAAAAAAAAAAACATTTGGTGAAATAAGTTCTACCAAATTATAAACTGTTATGTGCTTGGGCCTGCATTGGGGTACCAGTTAATACTTTTTATTGACATAAACAAGCAATATTGATAAGGCAAAACAAAGTTTGCTGGGTCAGCTAGTTTGTAATAAAAATTTAAGAAAATTACTATACAATACGTAATTTGGGTTATTGTTTTGATCGGATTTTTTATAAACTGATTTTTTAGAATCACATTTGGTATTAAAGTAAGGGTCAGACAGAGAACGACGTGTGAAATCTGAATTTAGATACTTTTGGAGAAATAGTACAAATATTCGAATAGTACTAAATTGGAATAAATTTGGTACGATTTCGTAGCCTGTGAACCGATAGAAATTTGCAATGTGTGAAATTCCTACGTATGTGTACTAAATGCTACTAAATGTGATAATATGTGAATTTTGGGTGAACCGGAAATGCTGGAATATTGTAATTGGGATATAAGATTTCTACTGGTTGTATGATATAATTAGTTGATGAAAATTGTACTTATGTGTACTAAATTTGGATTTGATGGTAAAATTTGAATTTAGGTTCGTCCAAAGCTCAAATCATTAAATGTGGAATTAGTTTTGGAAATAAGTACCACAAGAGTACAAAAAGTAATAAATGATATAAAATTTATGATAGACAATTCAGGACCTTTTCACAAAAATCTATAAGTCTGTCTTGCTGGCTGGCTGAACCGCACTATTACTCTCGATGAAAGAAACCGTTTTCATAGAAACTTTTGCACATAGTAATATTTGAAGATGCGGTTTATCGGTCCACTTCTTCTAGTAAATCCCCCACAAAGGAGCAACATTTGTCAATGTTGTAAATCGTGTAATTATGAAAGTTTGGAAATGGAAAATTCGATGAGTAATTATGGGACGACGAGTCACAAAATAAATAAAATAATATTTTCTCTTTTTTGCATTTCACCCATTTAAGATGGTACGCAATGACTCTAGATAATCGAAAATTATATGTTGCTAAATTCTTCATAATAGCATTCATGCTAAACACTTTAATACTCTACTGTATATATAAGTAAACATTTGAATTTAAACGATTCATGTTCATTTCTGTTCATATACCGGCAAATGCTAAGAACAAATGTAAGAAGTAATGTTAGGGTCTCAGGCCGGATCCGCGTGTCGCGTACATCAACAAACATACTTGTGTTCGGTGCATTCATCGTCGGAGCCATATCTTTGTTTCCGTATCCGTTCCGTTTGTTGCATTATTTGTGCATCTCGACGAAAATAAATAGAAAAACATTCGCAGCACACAAACAAACCCATGCTTGGGAGTAATATTTAGCGCTCCAACTGAAGCATTGTTATGTTAAACGAAATGGAGCAGAGCGAGCCAGTTGCACTTAAGTCTGGTTTAATGGAGTGCGAGGAAAACGTGAAATCCTGGCCATACCACCAGAGTGTTCGACTGTCCAAGTACGCATGTGAGTGTGTATGTTTGTTTTCTGCCTCAAATACGGCCGCGACTACGTGGCGTTGCAAAAGCGGTGGTGCCACCGAGAAAAGCTTATAAATAAAAGAGGATATATGAGCAGAATCTTTTGTGAGATTTTGTTGCTAGCTGCAGCAGCTAGGTGGCTAGCTATGCATGACTTGGAAATGCATGAAAGGCGTCTTTCTGCCAGTTGGCCAGAAACCCTTTGTGACTATTCCAACCAACAATGGAAATCCACAAAAATCAACGAAAAAAAGGACGCAGAAGAAGCAATGAAATAACCTGCAGCCAACAATGTTTACATTTATTCGAGTGCTTTGTTATTATAAATTTTGCTGCGATGCCAGAAAGCTTTTCATAAATTCGAGCCTTCCTACGAGTTTGGACTAAATACTTGTTGGCCAACCGTAATGCTCTTCAAACAAATTAACGAGCCGCGAAGAAAACATGAACTCCACTATACTTGGGGTAGCCGTATTTATCACCACAGACGAGGTCGTTGATGTTCAAATAAATATTAAACGACAGTTCGTGTAATCATAAATGGTAGGGTGTCCCGATGGAATATTAGATGGTTAGTGAAAGGAGGCATATTGCAAAGAATCCTATAATTTATTTAATTATTTACTTTTATTAACAATTACCAAAAAATTTTAGCTATCTGATAAAACTACTTTCAAACAATAGTTTTCGGTTTGAAACTCTTTTTTGCAGCTCCACACACAGAAATGTCAAACGTCGTCGCAGATCGGCCCATAGATCGACGCAGATCGGCCCATAGATCTATCGAAGAAATTTTCTCTCAAACACTCCAAGAGCAACCTCATCTGCTGGCGCAAGTACCCATGCTTCTAATTCATACATCAGCACGGGTAGTATCAGCGTCTTGCAGACTGTCAGACCCACTTTGGCAGACTCCTTCTCAATTTGTTCAAATGTGGCTTTTACCGTGCGCAAAATGCGTTGTTTGGTGTACAATGTGCCATTTCTGTTCACTTTAGCCTCTCGCATGACCTT
>NW_026878876.1:0-24410 GCF_032173495.1 Musca vetustissima | reverse complement strand
AGACAGACAGACAATAACAACCACACATGCAAATTCGTTAAATAAAATCAACAGAAAAAGGCAAAGTTTGGTTAGATGAGGAATAAATGGCAAGGAAATGAAAAGGGTGAACAGGACAGGTACTGGCTGCAAGGATCGACGCCCTACAAAATTGGGTTGCAAAGGTAAGGTAATGAAGATTTTAAAATATAAATTCACATGGAAATAATTTTATTTTTTGCAGAGACTGCTACAGAGTCAAAAATGGGATTGGATCCCAACGAAAAGGTTACACATCGATCCTTCAAAAAATACCCCTAAATTTCCCTCACAGCATGCACGCACTTTGAAAAATTATTTGGCTTCCGAACCCAATTTTTGAAACCAGAAATCAAATATTTACTTTGGAAACCCCTAATTTATAGGGTATTTTGACAACGTTCCGACACGTCCCACGTTCCACAGACACACAACTTATATTCAATGTCATTTACATGCATAGTTTGGTGCAATCATGCAAGCTAGAAATTTGGTTGAATTTTTCTTTTGCGAGTGTGTGAGTGTTTGTTTATGCCCTGAGAAATGCACATAAACATAACTAACTGTCATCTACATAAACATTGGATTTGTTAACCGACAAACATGCCAGGACGAAAACACATCCGTACACGCAGAGGAGTGACGAATGACAGTCTGCAGATTCACGTGTAAGTAAAGAGAATCTCAGTAAATTTCTTTGTAACTGTGATTTTGCTTGGAAGAAGGAAGATTTTTTTGTATCAGGGATGGAAGAACTGTAAAAATTTCATTCTGGACCTCCAAAAAATATTCTTTAAAAAATCCACGCCTTTTAGGACCTCCAAAAAATATTCTTTAAAAAATCCACGCCTTTTAGGACCTCCAAAAAATATTCTTTAAAAAATCCACGCCTTTTAGGACCTCCAAAAAATATTCTTTAAAAAATCCACGCCTTTTAGGACCTCCAAAAAATATTATTTAAAAAATCCACGCCTTTTAGGACCTCCAAAAAATATTCTTTAAAAAATCCACGCCTTTTAGGACCTCCAAAAAATATTCTTTAAAAAATCCACGCCTTTTAGGACCTCCAAAAAATATTCTTTAAAAAATCCACGCCTTTTAGGACCTCCAAAAAATATTCTTTAAAAAATCCACGCCTTTTAGGACCTCCAAAAAATATTCTTTAAAAAATCCACGCCTTTTAGGACCTCCAAAAAATATTCTTTAAAAAATCCACGCCTTTTAGGACCTCCAAAAAATATTCTTTAAAAAATCCACGCCTTTTAGGACCTCCAAAAAATATTCTTTAAAAAATCCACGCCTTTTAGGACCTCCAAAAAATATTCTTTAAAAAATCCACGCCTTTTAGGACCTCCAAAAAATATTCTTTAAAAAATCCACGCCTTTTAGGACCTCCAAAAAATATTCTTTAAAAAATCCACGCCTTTTAGGACCTCCAAAAAATATTCTTTAAAAAATCCACGCCTTTTAGGACCTCCAAAAAATATTCTTTAAAAAAGCCACGCCTTTTAGGACCTCCAAAAAATATTCTTTAAAAAAGCCACGCCTTTTAGGACCTCCAAAAAATATTCTTTAAAAAATCCACGCCTCTTGTAAGGACCTCCAAAAAATATTCTTTAAAAAATCCACGCCTTTTAGGACCTCCAAAAAATATTCTTTAAAAAATCCACGCCTTTTAGGACCTCCAAAAAATATTCTTTAAAAAATCCACGCCTCCTGTAAGGACCTCCAAAAAATATTCTTTAAAAAATCCACGCCTCCTGTAAGGACCTCAAAAAATTATTCTTTAAAAAATCCACGCCTCCTGTAAGGACCTCAAAAAATTATTCTTTAAAAAATCCACGCCTCCTGTAAGGACCTCCAAAAAATATTCTTTAACAAATCCACGCCTCCTGTAAGAACCTCGAAAAAATATTCTTTAAAAAATCCACGCCTCTTGTAAGGACCTCGAAAAAATATTCTTTAAAAAATCCACGCCTCTTGTGAGGACCTCCAAAAAATATTCTTTAAAAAATCCACGCCTCTTGTGTTGGCCTCCAAGCAATATTCTTTACAAAATCCAAGCCTCTTGTAAGGACCTCAAAAAAATATTATTTAAAAAATCCACGCCTCTTGTAAGGACCTCCAAAAAATATTATTTAAAAAATCCACGCCTTTTGTAAGGACCTACAAAATATGTTATTTAAAAAATCCACGCCTCTTGTAAGGACCTCCAAAAAATATTGTTTAAAAAATCCACGCCTCTTGTAAGGACCTCCAAAAAATATTGTTTAAAAAATCCACGCCTCTTGTAAGGACCTCCAAAAAATATTGTTTAAAAAATCCACGCCTCTTGTAAGGACCTCCAAAAAATATTGTTTAAAAAATCCACGCCTCTTGTAAGGACCTCCAAAAAATATTGTTTAAAAAATCCACGCCTCTTGTAAGGACCTCCAAAAAATATTGTTTAAAAAATCCACGCCTCCTGTAAGGACCTCCAAAAAATATTCTTTAAAAAATCCACGCCTCCTGTAAGGACCTCCAAAAAATATTCTTTAAAAAATCCACGCCTTTTAGGACCTCCAAAAAATATTCTTTAAAAAATCCACGCCTTTTAGGACCTCCAAAAAATATTCTTTAAAAAATCCACGCCTTTTAGGACCTCCAAAAAATATTCTTTAAAAAATCCACGCCTTTTAGGACCTCCAAAAAATATTCTTTAAAAAATCCACGCCTTTTAGGACCTCCAAAAAATATTCTTTAAAAAATCCACGCCTTTTAGGACCTCCAAAAAATATTCTTTAAAAAATCCACGCCTCTTGTAAGGACCTCGAAACAATATTCTTTAAAAAATCCAGGCCTTTTAGGACCTCCAAAAAATATTCTTTAAAAAATCCACGCCTTTTAGGACCTCCAAAAAATATTCTTTAAAAAATCCACGCCTCCTGTAAGGACCTCCAAAAAATATTCTTTAAAAAATCCACGCCTCCTGTAAGGACCTCCAAAAAATATTCTTTAAAAAATCCACGCCTTTTAGGACCTCCAAAAAATATTCTTTAAAAAATCCACGCCTTTTAGGACCTCCAAAAAATATTCTTTAAAAAATCCACGCCTTTTAGGACCTCCAAAAAATATTCTTTAAAAAATCCACGCCTTTTAGGACCTCCAAAAAATATTCTTTAAAAAATCCACGCCTTTTAGGACCTCCAAAAAATATTCTTTAAAAAATCCACGCCTCTTGTAAGGACCTCGAAAAAATATTCTTTAAAAAATCCACGCCTTTTAGGACCTCCAAAAAATATTCTTTAAAAAATCCACGCCTTTTAGGACCTCCAAAAAATATTCTTTAAAAAATCCACGCCTCCTGTAAGGACCTCCAAAAAATATTCTTTAAAAAATCCACGCCTCCTGTAAGGACCTCAAAAATTATTCTTTAAAAAATCCACGCCTCCTGTAAGGACCTCCAAAAAATATTCTTTAAAAAATCCACGCCTTCTGTAAGAACCTCGAAAAAATATTCTTTAAAAAATCCACGCCTCTTGTAAGGACCTCGAAAAAATATTCTTTAAAAAATCCACGCCTCTTGTGAGGACCTCGAAAAAATATTCTTTAAAAAATCCACGCCTCTTGTAAGGACCTCGAAAAAATATTCTTTAAAAAATCCACGACTCTTGTAAGGACCTCATAAAAATATTCTTTAAACAATCCACGCCTTGTAAGGACCTCCAAAAAATATTATTTTAACAATCCACGCCTTGTAAGGACCTCGAAAAATATTCTTTAAAAAATCCACGCCTCGTGTAAGGACCTCGAAACAATATTCTTTAAAAAATCCACGCCTCTTGCAAGGGCCTCCAAAAAATATTCTTTAAATAATCCACGCCTCTTGTAAGGACCTCGAAAAAATATTCTTTAAAAAATCCACGTCATCCATCTCCGTCCGCTTATGTTTAGATATAGCCTCAGCATATCTGACTGATGTCTTCAGTCAGATATGCATGTGTGTGTGTTTTTTTTTTGTATAAAATATGAATGCGGTAAATTGTTGTTAGTGTCTCCATAGTAGTGTTTGTTGTTGAAGTGTATTTACACAAAATCTGCATACGTAAGTGTTTTTTGAGAAATAGAAAAAAATATTTATCCCTCCCTTGCCTGGTGACAGTGACAAAAATCAGAAGTGTCTCCTAGTTAAATAGGGTTCTTGGGTGATTCTCTTAATAAATATGGCTTCATTTTAGAATATTTATTTGAACGTTGTTTAAAGTTAGGGCAACCATTTCAGGTCCAATTTCCTTTTGAAAAAATAACTACAGGTCGGTCAAGTTTTTGGTATTCCAATTCCTACAGCTTATCGGTATCTGTGTTGATATTTATTCGTATCTCTCATAGTAATCGGTTTAGCTCAAATAATTATAGCACTAATCCTTCTAACAATTAGAATTTCTTTGTTCTTGTTCTCTTTGGGTTTTTGTGTTGAACCTAAAAACCGGAAACGGAAGTTCATAGTTTAGTTAGTTTACTGCATATGTGTCAGACTGCATGTGTGTGTCACATATTTTTTGTGTTTCAGTCTTTTTTCCATACTGTCCCATTTATTTCCTCCCTGCCCGTCCCTCTCTCTCTCTCTCTGTGTCTGGTCTGCGACTTACTGGATGACTGAAAGAATGAACGACATTTCCTGACTCGACCACATATTTACATAGAAAAATTAAATAATTTTCATATAAATGAACAAAACCCTGAACAAAAACAACAACAACAATAACAAACAAAAAATGAAATGAGAAAAAGTAATGTCTGTTTGTGTCATTGTTTGCTGTCTGTCAGTAGTAGTGGCAGTAGTCGAGGTTATGAGATGCAAATTTGAAGGGGGTTTTTTGTTGTTGTTAAGGTAGTATTTTGAAATAAAAACTTTAAATGAAATATCCAAATCTCATATCAAGAATATTTTAATGTAAACTGCTAGTTAAACAGAATTTTAATTGAAATATTCAGAATCAAATAAAAGGTAAAATAGATAAAGAGAGACATAAATTATGGCCAAGGGTGGCCATAATTGAGGCATGGATTTTAAAAAAATATTTTTAATGCTCTTTAAGAGGCTTGGATTTTTTAAAGAATATTTTTTGGAGTCCTTACAAGGAGTGGATTTTTAAAGACTACTTTTTCGAGGTCCTTACAAGAGGCGTGGATTTTTTAAAGAACATTTTTTCTAGGTCCTTACAAGAGGCGTGGATTTTTTAAAGACTACTTTTTTCAGGTCCTTACAAGGCGTGGATTTTTTAAAGACTACTTTTTTGAGCTCCTTACAAGGCGTGGATTTTTTAAAGAATATTTTTTGGAGGTCTTAAAAGAGGCGTGGATTTTTTAAATACTACTTTTTTGAGGTCCTTACAAGGCGTGGATTTTTTAAAGACTACTTTTTGAGGTCCTTACAAGGCGTGAATTTTTTAAAGGACACTTTTTGAGGTCCTTACAAGGCGTGAATTTTTTAAAGGACACTTTTTGAGGTCCATACAAGGCGTGAATTTTTTAAAGGACACTTTTTGAGGTCCTTACAAGGCGTGGATTTTTTAAATACTACTTTTTTGAGGTCCTTACAAGGCGTGGATTTTTTAAATACTACTTCTTTGAGGTCCTTACAAGGCGTGGATTTTTTAAATACTACTTTTTTGAGGTCCCTGCTAGGCGTGGATTTTAGTATTCCCTTGTGTCCATTTGTCCATTATTTCAATTAGTATTTAAATTTTCTGAAACTATACCAATTACATATTTAAAAGGCAATTTTATCTCAAGCCATTAATTTGTAATAAATCCTTTAAATGTCCTTAAAGAAATCCACTCGATTAGAGATAACAATAAACACAATAACACTTAAGTGTTGTCCTACGATTTATTGCCGAGGTAGGCAAAAAATAACAAGAAGTGTATTTCATAATACCATACTTTAGCAGTAGCGTAGGTACTGGAATTTTTCGAGAGGGGATACATTTGTTTTAAACTTTCCAAGGTCTTTTGGTTTCAAATCTCAGCGAGGAAGGAAAAAGGGCTTTCAAAGTGGTGAAAAGTGACTGTGGTTTTGGTCTTTGCTCATTCAGTGTTACCATTTTCCTCTAGGTGGCATCATCTCCTGTTATTCTTAATTTGTCTCGCCCAGCATTCGCCAACTTCTGGCATTCTTAATTTGTGTTGATCATCATCGAAGTTGGTTGATGATGATCAACACAAATTAATAATGCCAAAAGTTGGCGCCACCTAGAGGAAAATGATAACACTCAATGAGTACAGACACAAACCACGGCATACTATTCAAGAAGGCGTTGTTTCTAGACAACGTTAGATGGCTGACCCATCACCTTGCACTTCATATTGAAATACTTCGAAAAACAGAGTACCTTAGTACAATTTTATATTTAGATATTTCAAAATCGAGTCTTGTGTTCTCTAAAATCCATATCCTAAAAAATTTTATCTACGCTACGTTTTTTCTTTTTTTGTAAAATTTGCTTTCGATCTCAAAATACCAAAGGGCATAATAAATAAATTGCTTGACATGACAAGGTCTAATACAACAACAACTACAACATTTTCCAAAATAAATACAACAAAAAACATAACAATTAAATTTACAAAAAATGTCAGTATCCGTAGCTGTTATGCACTTTGGATATGAGTCAGTATGTATGTATATGTGTGTCCCTGTGTAATTTGTATTTAAATGCGGATATTATTCTACAACTTCCTGCAACAACAGCAGCATATCCTTTTTACATAAATTGTGTATTTTTATTGCACATATAAACATTTATACAAATAATACTCACACAATAAGTGGACCACATATTTACCATCACACACACAATATTGTGTAATTATGAGTGTGTGTGTTTGTGTTCATTTCACTTAATTTGTGTTTATAATAAATGTTTTATATCCTTCGACACGGATTTCATCAACTCCAGGGCGAGAAGGGGACTCTAACAACAACTGTGATTTATTTCGAAATCCCCCAAAACATTAGTAATAGGCTTGTTATTTTTATGGGCTGTTGTCAGTGGCCACCATACTGCAGTCAGGCAGGATATGCAGAGGATAATACATAAGCACATCAACACATGTCCTCCATGTACTCCATTATTATCCTCAAAATCTATTGAGCCTATATGGTAATTTATACAATTGTAATTTTATGGCGAGTTTTTGGGCAGAATACGCAAAATTTTCGAAGTTTTGCCGAATACACTAAATTACAAACATTAAATAAAAACCCCAAAAATTTATCAAAATGTTTGAATAAATATTCTTTAAAAAATACAAGCCTTGTAAGGACCTCAAAAAAAAAACGGCCTTGTAAGGACCTCAAAAAAAAAACGGCCTTGTAAGGACCTCAAAAAAAAATAAATTCTAAAAACCCGGCCTTGTAAGGACCTGAAAAAAGTCGACTTTAATAAATCCACGCCTTGTAAGGACGTGAAAAAAGTCGACTTTAATAAATCCACGCCTTGTAAGGACGTGAAAAAAGTCGACTTTAATAAATCCACGCCTTGTAAGGACCAGAAAAAAGTCGACTTTAATAAATCCACGCCTTGTAAGGACCAGAAAAAAGTCGACTTTAATAAATCCACGCCTTGTAAGGACCAGAAAAAAGTCGACTTTAATAAATCCACGCCATGTAAGGACCTGAAAAAAGTCGACTTTAATAAATCCACGCCTTGTAAGGACCTGAAAAAAGTCGACTTTAATAAATCCACGCCTTGTAAGGACCTGAAAAAAGTCGACTTTAATAAATCCACGCCTTGTAAGGACCTGAAAAAAGTCGACTTTAATAAATCCACGCCTTGTAAGGACCTGAAAAAAGTCGACTTTAATAAATCCACGCCTTGTAAGGACCTGAAAAAAGTCGACTTTAATAAATCCACGCCTTGTAAGGACCTGAAAAAAGTCGACTTTAATAAATCCACGCCTTGTAAGGACCTGAAAAAAGTCGACTTTGATAAATCCACGCCTTGTAAGGACCTCAAAAAAGGAGTCTTTAAAAATCCTTGCCTTGTAAGGACCTCAAAAAAGTAGTCTTTAAAAAATCCTTGCCTTTTAAGGACCTGAATAAATCCACGCCTTGTAAGGACGTCAAAAAAGTAGTGGTTAAAAAATCCTCGCCTTGTAAGGACCTCAAAAGAGTAGTGGTTAAAAAATCCTCGCCTCCAAAGAAGTAGTCTTTTAAAAATCCACGCCGTGTAAGCACACCAAAAAAGTAGTCTTGAAAAAAATCCACGCCTTGTAAGGACCTCAAAAAAGTAGTCGTTAAAAAATCCACGCTTTGTAGTACTGTGTAATTTTCTATTTCCATTGATTTTTGTTACTTTTAGTCGACCATATCCTGCTCGGACAACTTTCCTCCTTTGGTGTTTTGTTGTTAGTATTTCGGACAATATTCCAGCCAGAACCCATAGCTGCATGACATTCTTTTATAATTCATTTCCGCCAAATTTCACAAAGTGTACAACAATTTTTGAAAATTTAGTTTTGAAAAACATAATTTATTGCAATGTCAAAATTCTATTTGTTTGTCGTTCGACCATGTTATTCAAATGAAATGGCTACCATCCATAATAATATCATAATAGTATTATTTTGGGGAATTAGGTGGATTTGTAATAGGATAATCATAACAATAATAATTTGTTATTATAATTATAGGCTATGAAAAATAAGTATTTTATATTTTTAGATAGTAAATAAATATATATGGGAACAATAACATGTGCTACGCGATTTGCTATACGAGAATTGGAATTCGAAAAAGTAATTAAAAATTAATTTAATATTGAAAAAAATATTATTTAAAAAATCCAAGCCTCTTATAGGTCTCCAAAAATATTCTGTAAAAAATCCACGTCTTTTGTAGTCCTCCAAAAAATATTCTTTAAAAAATCCAAGCTTTTTGTAGTCCTCCAAAAAAATCCACGCCTCTTGTGCGTGGATTCGTGACAGGCTGTGACAGAATTTTCGTTCCATACGCCGATTTAAAAACAGATTTCCAGGCACTTCGGTCTTTTGCGCAGTTTTTCCAATTTAAAAGACCTTATTCGGCAATGTTGTTCTCCGCTTGATCTTTCCATCTTATTCGTGGCCTTCCCCTTCTGCGTGAACCATCAGCCCGTTCGCTTTTATATGCCTTCTGGGCTGGGACATCTTCATCCATTCTCACAACATGACCTAGCCAACGTAGTCGCCGCAGCTAACTACGTCTAACAATGTGACGAGAATAGCTTGTACAACTCATGGTTCATTCGACGGCGATATTCATCGTCAACGCAGATTGGCCCATAGATCTTTCGGAGAATTTTTATCTTAAGCACTCCAATAGCTGCCTCATCTGCTTGTGCAAGTACCCATGCTTCAGATCCATATAACAGCACGGGTAGTATCAGGGTCTTGTTGAGTGTGAGTTTGGCATGGCGGGAGGGGGCCTTGCTTTTGAGTTCTTTGCTCAGACCATAGTAGCACCGGTTGGCCATCACTTCGTTCGTTTTATTTGTGGCTTTCCAAAATATAGGAAATATCTAACTACCTCGAAGCTGTAGTTTTCAAGTTCCACAGTGGGTCCGAGTCTACTGGACGTCTTGCGCGTTGATACCATCAGCTTGGTCCTCTCGCCGTTTACTGCCAGACCCACATTGACAGACTCCTTTTCAATTTGTTCAAAGGTGGCTGTTACCGCTCTCCACGTTCGACACATTGTATCGATGTCATCGTCGTAAGCGAGTAACTGGTGTTGTTTGGTGTACAGAGTGCCATTTCTGTTCACTTTTGTCTCTCGTAAGACCTTTTCCAGCAGGATGTTAAAAAGGTCACGCTACAAACTATCACCTTGTCTTAATCCTCGTTCGGTATTAAAGGGCTCCGAGAGGTCCTTTCCGACTTTAAAAGCTGATATTTTGCCTGTAAAAGTTGTCCTGCATTGTCGAATTAATTTTGCAGGAATGCCGAACGCAGACATGACTTTATACACCTCTGAACGGATAGGGCTGTCGAATGCGGCTTTGTAGTCGTGGAATAAGTGGAATGTGCGATGTGTTTTACGTGGGGTTTTTCCAGGATTTGGCGCAGAGTGAAAATCTGGTCAATGGTAGATTTGCCAGGTCTGAAACCGCATTGGTATGGTCCAGTGATGTCATTGACCATTGGCTTCAGTTGTTCATACAGTACGCTGGATAGCACTTAATATGCAATGGGAAGGAGACTTATTCCTCTATAGTTGGCACATATCATATTGTCTCCTTTTTTGTGCTCGGGACACAGGATGCTGAGGTTCCAATCATTGGGCATGCATTCTTCTAGCCAAATTGTACTAATCAGCTGGTGCGTGCTCCTTACCAGCATCTGACCATTAGTCTTGAATAGTTCGCCCATCGTCACCTGCTGCTTTATTATTCTTCAGCCGATTGATTGCTATTCTGACTTCATCTATACCATCATCTCTTATTGGTTCTGGGGTATTCTCTTCACCGCAACTATTTGATACCAGAAGCTTTTCAAAATGCTCCTTCCAGATCCTTGGCACGCTGTCTGTATCTGTCACCAGGTTTCCTTCTTCATCTCTACAGGAGGATGTGCCTGCAGCAAAGCCTTCGGTTTGGTGTTTTACTCGTTGGTAGAATTTTTGGACTTCATTTTGACTCCTGTACATCTCGATTTGCTCACGCTCGCGTTTTTCTTGCTGTTTCTTCTTTTTTCTGACAATACGTTTTCCTCTCTCCCTTTCTCCCGATAATTCTCCATCGCATTACGTGTTGCTACTGTCCGCAGGGTTGTCCTATACGCTGCGTTTTTCCTATCAGTAGCATTACGACACTCCTGATCGTACCCGGATTTCTTGATGGTGGTCTTTGGTACCCAAGTGTTGCTTTTCCTGCAGTTTGTAGGAAGTGGGCAATTCTCTGCCACTGTGCTTCTATATTATTATCGGGACAAGGGGTGCTTTCGTCAAGCAGTTGGGTAAGTTGAGCGGCGTAGGCTTCTGCTATCTGTTGTGTTTGCAGCTTTTCGACGTCAAATTTCCGTGTTGTGTTAGATCGCACCTTTGCTGCAACATTAAGACGAGTGCGAACCTTGGCTGCCACAAGGTAGTGGTCCGAATCGATATTCGCTCCTCGGATCGACCGAACATCTAATACACTGCACGAATGCCTTCCGTCTATCACAACATGACCAATTTGATTTCTCGTTGCTTGATCAGGAGAAATCCAAGTGGCCTTGTGTATATCGAGATGGTTGAATCTGGTGCTGCTAACTACAAATGAGACTGATGTAGAAGAACTTCGCTTTTATGCGGATTATAGCAATTCGCTCATCTACTAGAGTGAATCTGGATACGAGGTCTTTTATTCTCCTGTTAACCATAAATCCAAGTGGCCTTGTGTATATCGAGATGGTTGAATCTGGTGCTGCTAACTACAAATGAGACTGATGTAGAAGAAATTCGCTTTTATGCGGATTATAACAATTCGCTCATCTACTGGAGTGAATCTGGAGACGAAATATTTTATTCTCCTGTTAACCATAAATACGCAGCCAAATTCATGTATCGTTTCATGGCAGATATAATACTGGGCTTAATCATCAGATTTACTTACGCCAGTTCCTTTCCATCGCTTTTCCCGTAAGTCAATAATATCGACTTTATACTTCTTGAGTACATCCGCTAAAGCGAACTCTGCGCCTGTTCTGTACAATGTACGCACATTCAAAGTGCAGATTTGCAGATCGTGGTCCTTTATACGTTAGGGGGGTGTTGGTTTTCATTTTCTATGCTTTTTCATAGTAGGTTGGGGTTTCCGAGAGTGGGCAACTAACCCGACGCCTCAACCCATTTTTATAGTTCTTATGGGTGAACTCGCGGCACATATTAGCTCACTATTTCATCGGGTGATGAAAATAGCTACCCACGGAGAGGTCAGTGTCCACAATTGAGATGAAGAACACACCCAGATAAGCATGGACTTCGCCATGTTATAGCCAATCAGAGCCGTTGCATGGTATCTATCATACCCTACGCCACCCCCATGCCTCTTATAGACCTCCAAAAAATATTCATTAAAAAATCCACTCCTCTTATAGACCTACAACAAATATTCATTAAAGAATCCACGCCTCTTGTAGTCCTTGAACAAATATTCTTTAAAAAATCCACACCTTGTTGTAGACCTATGTGACGTATACGTCACATAAACACCCACGAGGTTTTCAATACTCATACGCCACCCTTCCTTGAAAACACAAAACAGGCGGCCCTTCCCATTAAAATTCCAATAAGAACGAAGTGCATTAGCAACAACTTTTAAAAGCTTTCTTCACAGTGATAGTTGTATTTTAATATTCAGTGGCTAGGTATGTATGTGTTCTGTGAAGGTGTGTGTGTGTGTGTGTTGGCAAAGTCAAACAAATTCATTAATTTTATTAAATTTATTGTCAGTAAACACATTTCATTCCGGCAAATTCCGAACTGAACTTCGTGCATAAGCATAACTTTTTCTGGTTCTTAAGAGAGTGAAGTTTTTTTCTTCTGAAAAAAAACTGACAATAAACTTCTTTACTTTACTTCGGTTGGTTTTTTTTTGTCACCAACAACAAACAATTTTTTTTCTACTATTCATTCTAGCGGTTTTATCTTCGTATGACTGTGGAAAATCAGATGAGAGCTGCTACTTCTTCTACTCTGGCCATATGAGAAACCGCTTTGGCCTGGGCGTTTGGAAACAGAAAAGTTTTTCAGCCAATTCATTTCCGTTACTCTTCTGATGCTTCATTCTGTTCGGTTCGGTTGCTCTGATGCCAAACACTTGTTGTTGTGGTGTGGTCTTAGCTTGTTGTCATTGATGTTGCTCCGGCATTGCCGTAAGATCTCCGTGACACAGTCAATGTTGGGGGGTACTGCCTTTGCTGCTGTGTTGTTATTATTTTTAATATCTCGACTGTCATTGGGTTCAGGGCAGGGCAACAGGACAAAGTTCCTGAACAATGAGCATAACAATAAATAACTTTTGAAAAACCCATGCACTGGAAGGATATTTTTCTAGGGAGTGGCTTTTATAGGAGAATATTTTTGGAGGTCCTTACAAGGCGTGGATTTTTTAAATAATATTTTTTTAAAGTAGACTTATTAAAGTCTACTTTTTTGAGGTCCTTACAAGGCGTGGATTTATTAAAGTCTACTTTTTTGAGGTCCTCACAAGGCGTGGATTTATTAAAGTCTACTTTTTTGAGGTCCTTACAAGGCGTGGATTTATTAAAGTCTACTTTTTTGAGGTCCTTACAAGGCGTGGATTTATTAAAGTCTACTTTTTTGAGGTCCTTACAAGGCGTGGATTTATTAAAGTCTACTTTTTTGAGGTCCTCACAAGGCGTGGATTTATTAAAGTCTACTTTTTTGAGGTCCTTACAAGGCGTGGATTTATTAAAGTCTACTTTTTTGAGGTCCTCACAAGGCGTGGATTTATTAAAGTCTACTTTTTTGAGGTCCTTACAAGGCGTGGATTTATTAAAGTCTACTTTTTTGAGGTCCTCACAAGGCGTGGATTTATTAAAGTCTACTTTTTTGAGGTCCTTACAAGGCGTGGATTTATTAAAGTCTACTTTTGAGGTCCTTACAAGGCGTGGATTTATTAAAGTCTACTTTTTTGACATCCTTACAAGGCGTGGATTTATTAAAGTCTACTTTTTTGACATCCTTACAAGGCGTGGATTTATTAAAGTCTACTTTTTTGACATCCTTACAAGGCGTGGATTTATTAAAGTCTACTTTTTTGACATCCTTACAAGGCGTGGATTTATTAAAGTCTACTTTTTTGACATCCTTACAAGGCGTGGATTTATTGAAGTCTACTTTTTTGACATCCTTACAAGGCGTGGATTTATTAAAGTCTACTTTTTTGACATCCTTACAAGGCGTGGATTTATTAAAGTCTACTTTTTTGACATCCTTACAAGGCGTGGATTTATTAAAGTCTACTTTTTTGACATCCTTACAAGGCGTGGATTTATTAAAGTCTACTTTTTTGACATCCTTACAAGGCGTGGATTTATTAAAGTCTACTTTTTTGACATCCTTACAAGGCGTGGATTTATTAAAGTCTACTTTTTTGACATCCTTACAAGGCGTGGATTTATTAAAGTCTACTTTTTTGACATCCTTACAAGGCGTGGATTTATTAAAGTCTACTTTTTTGACATCCTTACAAGGCGTGGATTTATTAAAGTCTACTTTTTTGACATCCTTACAAGGCGTGGATTTATTAAAGTCTACTTTTTTGACATCCTTACAAGGCGTGGATTTATTAAAGTCTACTTTTTTGACATCCTTACAAGGCGTGGATTTATTAAAGTCTACTTTTTTGACATCCTTACAAGGCGTGGATTTATTAAAGTCTACTTTTTTGACATCCTTACAAGGCGTGGATTTATTAAAGTCTACTTTTTTGAGGTCCTTACAAGGCGTGGATTTATTAAAGTCTACTTTTTTGAGGTCCTTACAAGGCGTGGATTTATTAAAGTCTACTTTTTTGAGGTCCTTACAAGGCGTGGATTTATTAAAGTCTACTTTTTTGAGGTCCTTACAAGGCGTGGATTTATTAAAGTCTACTTTTTTGAGGTCCTTACAAGGCGTGGATTTATTAAAGTCTACTTTTTTGAGGTCCTTACAAGGCGTGGATTTATTAAAGTCTACTTTTTTGAGGTCCTCACAAGGCGTGGATTTATTAAAGTCTACTTTTTTGAGGTCCTTACAAGGCGTGGATTTATTAAAGTCTACTTTTTTGAGGTCCTCACAAGGCGTGGATTTATTAAAGTCTACTTTTTTGAGGTCCTTACAAGGCGTGGATTTATTAAAGTCTACTTTTTTGAGGTCCTTACAAGGCGTGGATTTATTAAAGTCTACTTTTTTGACATCCTTACAAGGCGTGGATTTATTAAAGTCTACTTTTTTGACATCCTTACAAGGCGTGGATTTATTAAAGTCTACTTTTTTGACATCCTTACAAGGCGTGGATTTATTAAAGTCTACTTTTTTGACATCCTTACAAGGCGTGGATTTATTAAAGTCTACTTTTTTGAGGTCCTCACAAGGCGTGGATTTATTAAAGTCTACTTTTTTGAGGTCCTCACAAGGCGTGGATTTATTAAAGTCTACTTTTTTGAGGTCCTTACAAGGCGTGGATTTATTAAAGTCTACTTTTTTGAGGTCCTTACAAGGCGTGGATTTATTAAAGTCTACTTTTGAGGTCCTTACAAGGCGTGGATTTATTAAAGTCTACTTTTTTGAGGTCCTTACAAGGCGTGGATTTATTAAAGTCTACTTTTTTGAGGTCCTTACAAGGCGTGGATTTATTAAAGTCTACTTTTTTGAGATTTTTTAATGGCTACTTCTTGGGAATTCTCTATTTTTGTCCCAGTGTATTTCCCTTTTTTTAATATCCATTTGAACTTACAACCACAATTACAACCATTACCATGTAACTACATACGAATGGCAGCAGCAACAAAAACAATAACTATCATAAAAAACACCAACAATAGCATCAAGCTACTTGCCAATGCTGTGAATTTAAACCACTCCGCAAATCGGGGTGGTGCGTGCTTGGTAGAATAATGCGCTCTAGCTCTGAGCTCCCATCGGCCTGGCCTAGCCTGTGCTGGCACATGGCAGCTGCTGATGCTGGCTGCTGCCTTGGCGTTGAGTTGCCATTTACTGTTTATGACTTTTTAAACATTAACAAAATATAAAAGTTTTATTACTATTTGTGGTCCGTGTTGTTGTCGTCGTTGTTGTTGCTTTTTTGTTGTTGGCAAATAAACGACAGAAGAACAAACAAATCTACTTTTTCTTTGTTGGGCACACTTTGTCATAGTCAGAACATTTTCTACTATGGATGGATGTTTTTCTGTTTTTTTTTTGTTCAGATCCGACCAGGCATTCGAGGTAGGGTCTTCAAATTCAGATAACTTGTGTTGTCATAAAGTCTCAGAGGGTCGGTTAGGCTCCATAGCAGAGAGGAGTATATAGGGTCTAAATATTAGGGATACTAAAGCAGGATCCACAAGGTTCACTCACAGATCCTGAAAATATATTTTCGATTTTTCTTGATAATTTTCTTCGGACAACCTACCCCACCTTCGTTGTACTTAGTTTTAATTTTCTTTTCCTTTTTTTACTATTTGGGTGCTTTGTCACCGAGTTTTCTATTTTATTGTGCACGCAATTTTTCGTAGTTTAAACATTCAAAAAAGACTGCAACTTTTTTGTTGCACATGTGTTTGGGTGTGAGTGTGTGTGTGTCGGAACGAAGTGCAAATGTAAATAATTGATGTTTAACATTTCCACTTCCTTGTTTTTCGGAATTTTTCCATTTTTTTCATTACTTTTTCGTGGTTGGTTAGAATTCGCCATCGTCGTCGTAAACCCAGATCTGCATTCATAATTTCAAATGCTTTGACATACCGAAAATTGTTCGGTAGATAAATATGACAGAGTCGGATGCGGATTTTATTGCTGCTGGCAGTGAAATGTGGTGTCATAGAAAAATATTTGAAGGTGTTTTAAAGTAGGATATATTATGCAGGGTTTTTGAAGAATAATTTTTCGAGATCCTTACAAGGCGTGGATTTTTTAAAAAATATTTTCGGAGATCCTTACAAGGCGTGGATTTTTTAAAGAATATTTTTTGGAGGCCAACACAAGAGGCGTGGATTTTTTAAAAAAAATTTCTTGAGATCCTTACAAAGCGTGGTTTTTTTAAAGAATATTTTTTCGGAGGTCCTTACAAGGCGTGTTTTTTTAAGAATATTTTTTCGGAGGTCCTTACAAGGCGTGGATTTTTTAAAGAATATTTTTTCGGAAGTCCTTACAGGGCGTGGTTTTTTTAAAGAATATTTTTTCGGAGGTCCTTACAAGGCGTTGATTGTTTAAAGAATATTTTTTCGGAGGTCCTTACATGGTGTTGATTTTTTAAGGAGTATTTTTTCGGAGGTCCTTACATGGTGCTGATTTTTTAAAGAATATTTTTTCGGAGGTCCTTACAAGGCGTGGATTTTTTAAAGAATATTTTTTCGATATCCTTACCAGGCGTGGATTTTTTAAAGAGTATTTTTTCGACATCATTACAAGGCGTGGATTTTTTAAAGAGTATTTTTTCAACATCCTTACAAGGCGTGGATTTTTTAAAGAGTATTTTTTCGGAGGTCCTTACAAGGCGTGTATTTTTTAAAGAGTATTTTTTCGATATCCTTACAAGGCGTGTATTTTTTAAAGAGTATTTTTTCGATATCCTTACAAGGCGTGTATTTTTTAAAGAGTATTTTTTCGGAGGTCCTTACAAGGCGTGGATTTTTTAAAGAGTATTTTTTCGGAGGTCCTTTTCAAAGACTGTTTTTGGGGGTCCTTACAAGGCGTGGATTTTTTAAAGATTATTTTTGGGGGTCCTTACAAGGCGTGGATTTTTTAAAGATTATTTTTGGGGGTCCTTACAAGGCGTGGATTTTTTAAAGATTATTTTTGGGGGTCCTTACAAGGCGTGGATTTTTTAAAGATTATTTTTGGGGGTCCTTACAAGGCGTGGATTTTTTAAAGATTATTTTTGGGGGTCCTTACAAGGCGTGGATTTTTTAAAGATTATTTTTGGGGGTCCTTACAAGGCGTGGATTTTTTAAAGATTATTTTTGGGGGTCCTTACAAGGCGTGGATTTTTTAAAGATTATTTTTGGGGGTCCTTACAAGGCGTGGATTTTTTAAAGATTATTTTTGGGGGTCCTTACAAGGCGTGGATTTTTTAAAGATTATTTTTGGGGGTCCTTACAAGGCGTGGATTTTTTAAAGATTATTTTTGGGGGTCCTTACAAGGCGTGGATTTTTTAAAGATTATTTTTGGGGGTCCTTACAAGGCGTGGATTTTTTAAAGATTATTTTTGGGGGTCCTTACAAGGCTTTTTTTTTGGGGGGTCCTTACAAGGCGTGGATTTTTTAAAGATTATTTTTGGGGGTCCTTACAAGGCTTGGATTTTTAAAGAATATTTTTCGGAGGTCCTTACAAGGCGTGTATTTTTTAAAGATTATTTTTGGGGGTCCTTACAAGGCTTGGATTTTTAAAGAATATTTTTCGGAGGTCCTTACAAGGCGTGGATTTTTTAAAGATTATTTTTGGGGGTCCTTACAAGGCTTGGATTTTTAAAGAATATTTTTCGGAGGTCCTTACAAGGCGGGGATTTTTTAAAGATTATTTTTGGGGGTCCTTACAAGGCTTGGATTTTTAAAGAATATTTTTCGGAGGTCCTTACAAGGCGTGGATTTTTTAAAGAATATTTTTTCGACATCCTTACAAGGCGTGGATTTAATAAAAAAAATTTCGACATCCTTACAAGGCGTGGATTTTTTAAACAACATTTTTCGACATCCTTACAAGGCGTGGATTTTTTAAACAATATTTTTCGACATCCTTACAAGGCGTGGATTTTTTAAACAATATTTTTCGAAATCCTTACAAGGCGTGGATTTTTTAAACAATATTTTTCGAAATCCTTACAAGGCGTGGATTTTTTAAACAATAGTTTTCGACATCCTTACAAGGCGTGGATTTAATAAAAAATTTTTCGACATCCTTACAAGGCGTGGATTTTTTAAACAATAGTATTCGACATCCTTACAAGGCGTGGATTTAATAAAAAATTTTTCGACATCCTTACAAGGCGTGGATTTTTTAAAGAATATTTTTTCGACATCCTTACAAGGCGTGGATTTTTTAAACAATAGTTTTCGACATCCTTACAAGGCGTGGATTTTTTAAACAATAGTTTTCGACATCCTTACAAGGCGTGGATTTTTTAAACAATAGTTTTCGACATCCTTACAAGGCGTGGATTTTTTAAACAATAGTTTTCGACATCCTTACAAGGCGTGGATTTTTTAAACAATAGTTTTCGATCCTTACAAGGCGTGGATTTTTTAAACAATAGTTTTCGACATCCTTACAAGGCGTGGATTTTTTAAACAATAGTTTTCGACATCCTTACAAGGCGTGGATTTTTTAAACAATAGTTTTCGACATCCTTACAAGGCGTGGATTTTTTAAACAATAGTTTTCGACATCCTTACAAGGCGTGGATTTTTTAAACAATAGTTTTCGACATCCTTACAAGGCGTGGATTTTTTAAACAATAGTTTTCGACATCCTTACAAGGCGTGGATTTTTTAAACAATAGTTTTCGACATCCTTACAAGGCGTGGATTTTTTAAACAATAGTTTTCGACATCCTTACAAGGCGTGGATTTTTTAAACAATAGTTTTCGACATCCTTACAAGGCGTGGATTTTTTAAACAATAGTTTTCGACATCCTTACAAGGCGTGGATTTTTTAAACAATATTTTTCGACATCCTTACAAGGCGTGGATTTTTTAAAGAATATTTTTTTGACATCCTTACAAGGCGTGGATTTTTTAAACAATATTTTTCGAAATCCTTACAAGGCGTGGATTTTTTAAACAATAGTGGATTTTTTAAACAATAGTTTTCGACATCCTTACAAGGCGTGGATTTTTTAAACAATAGTTTTCGACATCCTTACAAGGCGTGGATTTTTTAAACAATAGTATTCGACATCCTTACAAGGCGTGGATTTTTTAAACAATAGTATTCGACATCCTTACAAGGCGTGGATTTAATAAAAAATTTTTCGACATCCTTACAAGGCGTGGATTTTTTTAAAGACATCCTTACAAGGCGTGGATTTTTTAAACAATAGTTTTCGACATCCTTACAAGGCGTGGATTTTTTAAACAATAGTTTTCGACATCCTTACAAGGCGTGGATTTTTTAAACAATAGTTTTCGACATCCTTACAAGGCGTGGATTTTTTAAACAATAGTTTTCGACATCCTTACAAGGCGTGGATTTTTTAAACAATAGTTTTCGACATCCTTACAAGGCGTGGATTTTTTAAACAATAGTTTTCGACATCCTTACAAGGCGTGGATTTTTTAAACAATAGTTTTCGACATCCTTACAAGGCGTGGATTTTTTAAACAATAGTTTTCGACATCCTTACAAGGCGTGGATTTTTTAAACAATAGTTTTCGACATCCTTACAAGGCGTGGATTTTTTAAACAATAGTTTTCGACATCCTTACAAGGCGTGGATTTTTTAAACAATAGTTTTCGACATCCTTACAAGGCGTGGATTTTTTAAACAATAGTTTTCGACATCCTTACAAGGCGTGGATTTTTTAAACAATAGTTTTCGACATCCTTACAAGGCGTGGATTTTTTAAACAATAGTTTTCGACATCCTTACAAGGCGTGGATTTTTTAAACAATAGTTTTCGACATCCTTACAAGGCGTGGATTTTTTAAACAATAGTTTTCGACATCCTTACAAGGCGTGGATTTTTTAAACAATAGTTTTCGACATCCTTACAAGGCGTGGATTTTTTAAAGAATATTTTTGAAGATCCTTACAAGGCGTGGATTTTTTTAAAGATCCTTACAAGGCGTGGATTTTTTTAAAGATCCTTACAAGGCGTGGATTTTTTTAAAGATCCTTACAAGGCGTGGATTTTTTTAAAGATCCTTACAAGGCGTGGATTTTTTTAAAGATCCTTACAAGGCGTGGATTTTTTTAAAGATCCTTACAAGGCGTGGATTTTTTTAAAGATCCTTACAAGGCGTGGATTTTTTAAACAATAGTTTTCGACATCCTTACAAGGCGTGGATTTTTTAAACAATAGTTTTCGACATCCTTACAAGGCGTGGATTTTTTAAACAATATTTTTCGACATCCTTACAAGGCGTGGATTTTTTAAAGAATATTTTTTTGACATCCTTACAAGGCGTGGATTTAATAAAAAAATTTTCGACATCCTTACAAGGCGTGGATTTAATAAAAACATTTTCGACATCCTTACAAGGCGTGGATTTTTTAAACAATATTTTTCGACATCCTTACAAGGCGTGGATTTTTAAACAATATTTTTCGACATCCTTACAAGGCGTGGATTTTTTAAACAATATTTTTCGACATCCTTACAAGGCGTGGATTTTTTAAACAATTTTTTTTCGGAGGTCCTTACAAGGCGTGGATTTTTTAAACAATATTTTTGGAGGTCCTTACAAGGCGTGGATTTTTTAAACAATATTTTTTCGGAGGTCCTTACAAGGCGTGGATTTTTTAAACAATATTTTTTCGGAGGTCCTTACAAGGCGTGGATTTTTTAAACAATATTTTTTCGGAGGTCCTTACAAAGCGTGGATTTTTATAGATTCAGCACAAGGCGCAAATGTTTAAAATAATATTTTTTATGAGTTTTTTCATCCGTTAATAGCTACTGACCTATAAACCATTAAATTTCTTAGACAAACATCATTTGGTTTAAATTAGAGACAACCATTTGAAAAACTCTCCCCATTACAGCGAATGACAAGCGATATCATTAAATTTAAATGAGCCCTGCTTCGCGAGGACATCATCTCCCTACCATCTCCCAATCCCATTACTATTGAAATACCGAGTTTACTTGAAGTGTCTTCCGGCTATACAAGCCAACAAAAATCATCCTCAACGACTAGCTCTTGTGTCCTGTCCAAATCTTATGACATTTTCCTCAGCGTTGAATTGAAAAAAAAAACGAAATAAAGCAGAACGAACGACGATGTATTTTTTGTTTCTGATTCTGTTTTGTTTGGTCACGAAATAGAACGCATTCAAGTGCATCGTCCGTTTTGATAAACTTTTTCCTGGCGTGTATCTTCTTCTGAATGGAAATACTTCAAATGCTTCGTTTTGTTCGGCTATTCAGCTGGGTGGGGAGCGCAACAGAAGCATTCATCTCTTGTTGCCACTGCCACATAATGATGACAGTTACCCGAAATTGTGTTATCCCTATCAGTTGGAAAGGTAAAAAAACAAAACATCGAAAAGAAAACGCCACGCTCACCAGTTTCGGAAATTTCTAAAGAATCCTCTCAAGTACCACCATTGGAAGCCATGACAGCAACAGCAGCTAAATTATTTTGCAATGTGATAAGCAACAACAACAACGATGGGTTTGCGATAAAAAATCCACGATGAAAAAATATTCTTTAAAAAATCCACGCCTTGTAAGGATGTTGAAAAAATATTCTTTAAAAAATCCACGCCTTGTAAGGATGTTGAAAAAATATTCTTTAAAAAATCCACGCCTTGTAAGGATGTTGAAAAAATATTCTTTAAAAAATCCACGCCTTGTAAGGATGTTGAAAAAATATTCTTTAAAAAATCCACGCCTTGTAAGGATGTTGAAAAAATATTCTTTAAAAAATCCACGCCTTGTAAGGATGTTGAAAAAATATTCTTTAAAAAATCCACGCCTTGTAAGGATGTTGAAAAAATATTCTTTAAAAAATCCACGCCTTGTAAGGATGTTGAAAAAATATTCTTTAAAAAATCCACGCCTTGTAAGGATGTTGAAAAAATATTCTTTAAAAAATCCACGCCTTGTAAGGATGTTGAAAAAATATTCTTTAAAAAATCCACGCCTTGTAAGGATGTTGAAAAAATATTCTTTAAAAAATCCACGCCTTGTAAGGATGTTGAAAAAATATTCTTTAAAAAATCCACGCCTTGTAAGGATGTTGAAAAAATATTCTTTAAAAAATCCACGCCTTGTAAGGATGTTGAAAAAATATTCTTTAAAAAATCCACGCCTTGTAAGGATGTTGAAAAAATATTCTTTAAAAAATCCACGCCTTGTAAGGATGTTGAAAAAATATTCTTTAAAAAATCCACGCCTTGTAAGGATGTTGAAAAAATATTCTTTAAAAAATCCACGCCTTGTAAGGATGTTGAAAAAATATTCTTTAAAAAATCCACGCCTTGTAAGGATGTTGAAAAAATATTCTTTAAAAAATCCACGCCTTGTAAGGATGTTGAAAAGATATTCTTTAAAAAACCCGCGCCTTGTAAGGATGTTGAAAAAATATTCTTTAAAAAATCCACGCCTTGTAAGGATGTTGAAAAAATATTCTTTAAAAAACCCACGCCTTGTAAGGATGTTGAAGGATGTTGAAAAAATATTCTTTAAAAAATCCACGCCTTGTAAGGATGTTGAAAAAAAATTTTAAAAAATTCACGCCTTGTAAGGATGTTGAAAAAATATTCTTTAAAAAATCCAGGCCTTGTAAAGATGTTTAAAGAAGTAGTCTTTAAAGAATCCATGCCTAGTTTACAATTTAAAAGCATTCTTAAATATCCATCCCACCAACGATAAATTCTCGCTCTTGTCCACAAACGTTGACCCCTGAAAGTGACAGACAAAACACAGAAATAGATGACGGAGGACAATGACAACTTCAACTAAACTTTGTGCAAAAGTTTAGAATATTTCAAGCAATGCACCAGCAAACCCCTCCTCCACTCCATCAACTGCAGTACAGAAGTTGGGACCAGAGAAAAAAGTCATGTCAAGAAGTAAAAGTGTAGAAAAATATTTTCAGAATGAGGATGAGCTGCAAAAAACTATTTTTACATAATATTATCTGTTGTCTACACCCTGATATAATGTTGTCTGCTTTTATCAACTTATTCGAATACTTTGCTTATTCCTCAACTTCAACATCGACTTCAGCTGCTTACATTTCTGTCTGCTGCATCTTAACAATGAGGCAATAAAAAATGAAGTTGACCAGAAGAAAAAGACGAAGTTTGCAACTACATACTGGTATTACTACACTTAACATTTGACCGAACATGTCTGAAGCTTCTGGCCGAAGTTGTCAGCCGGACAGAAAACAAAAAAGTGCTTGTTAGTCATGGACAATGAAGAGTAAATATGGAAATGCCAAAAGGTAATTCCGAAGTTGCGGATTTTTAAAGAAAAATTTTCAAGGACCAACACAAGGCTTGGATTATTTAAAAAACAATATTTTCTAGCATACCTATAGGCGTGCATTTTTATATAATCAATTTTCAAGCATACCCACAAGGCGTGGATTTTTTAAATAAAATTTTTTAATTTTTTTGAAGGCGTGGGTTTTTTAAAAATATTTTTTTGAAAGGCGTGGATTTTTTAAAAATATCTTTTTGAATAGGCGTGGATTTTTTAAAAATATTTTTTTGAATGCGTGGAATTTTTAAATATTTTTTTGAAGGCGTGGATTTTTTAATTTTTTTTGATTAAAGGCGCGGAATTTTTAAATATATGAAGGCGTGGATTTTTTAAAAATATTTTTTTGAAGGCGTGGATTTTTTAAAAATATTTTTTTGAAGGCGTGGATTTTTTTAAAATATTTTTTTCAAGGCGTGGATTTTTTAAAAATATTTTTTTCAAGGCGTGGATTTTTTTAAAATATTTTTTTCAAGGCGTGGATTTTTTAAAAATATTTTTTTGAAGGCG
>NW_026878875.1:0-24417 GCF_032173495.1 Musca vetustissima | reverse complement strand
TTTTGTAATCACGCTATCTTCCGAAGGAATTCGCTGAAATTTGGTACATTGGGTTCTTATTGGGTACTAAATGTCCCACAAAAAATTATAAATATATGTCCACTTATTCTGGTAGCCCCCATATAACGGTACTTCCTAATTTTCGGTATTTTTGGGGTTTTGGTCGTATTTTTCCACCAAATTGGCTTTAATTTAATACTTTGAGTTCTAAATAGGTTCCAAATCACTCCGCAAAAAATTATTAATATAGGTCCATTTTTTCTGGTAGCCCCCCATATAAGGTCACCCCCAATTTTCGGTATTTTGGGGTTCTTTTTCAACCGAATTCGCTGAAATTTGGTATATTGGGTTCTTATTGGGTACCAAATATCTCCACTAAAAATTATAAATATAAGTAAATTTTTTTCTGTTAGCCCCCATATAAAAATACCCCCAAATTTCGGCATTTGGAGGTTCTTGAGCGCGTTTTTCAACCGAAATCACTGAAATTTGGTATTTTGTAGCCGTATATGGAAACAAATCTCCCTACCAAAAATTATTAATAGTCAATCCCTTTTAGGCGTAGTCCCCATATAACCCCATTTTTTATATTAATATAATTATCTGTTTTTTCCGCGTTTTGGGTTTGGTTCTAACACTCTGTTGTAATCATTTCACCTGCGAAGAATATCGAGATAAAAAACTAGAACGTACGGTTCGATAATGAATTATATATGAACTATAACCCGTATTTAGACCTAGCCCCTGCGTGGGAGGTACCAGAAGGAGTGGACCGATGTTCCCCATCTTCGAACTTGAACTAAGTTTGGAAGATGGCCAAAGTTTGGATGAAATCGAAATTTTTTGAAACAAATTTGATCCAAAGAAACATGGATCTAGAACCATTTTAACCGTGTCAAAGTGTATATGCCCTCATTATCCATAAAGCTGAGAGAATAATTGTCCATTAAAAATTTCTGAAATTTGTTTTATAGTTTACATTATGGTTTATATAACCGGTTTGTGTGTCGAAATGTCGATATAGGTGTGTATTTTTCACTGTATATAATATAGTGTATGTGTGAGATTAGCGTACAAAGTGTCAACATCATAACAGCATGTTAAACATTTAATGTTGTTGTTGCTGGATGTTTTTCTGTGTTTTTTTCGTTTTTACTCCGTTCGTATTTGTTATTATCAACGATTTTTTCCTGTTCCCATAGTTGCCATATTTTATTTGGTCATCAAAGATGTTTCTTTATCGCTTAAGTAAATTTATGCAGAGTTTTAGATATAGTGGGAGTTTTTTATGCTATGCTATTTAGGGCTATGAGTTTTCTTTTTCATAAGAATAGTTGTATTATGAATGAATGAACTTCAGCTTATTACTGTTATTACAATAAAGCACAGGTGCCATTTGATTCATTTTGAATCGAGTTTTTTTGTAAGAAACGCTGACGCTCTTTATGATTTTCACAATTAAAGAAAAGTCGTAAGATACAAATGCCTATGCCATTGTTATGATGTCCTTAAAAACAAAAAAACCTGATACATTTATTTCGAACTCCCCTTTGGTTTCAGTTATTGTAGGTATTCCTTTGTGTTTAATTTATAGGGGGAACATTTGATTTTTAATTTATTGCCTTTTCCCTTGGCTACCTGTTGGGGATGATTTTTTACCAAAACGATATTTATAACGCATTATTTTTTGGATATTTTAAAATATTCATAATGCACGGGTATATAGCATACAACCACAATAAAAATCAGTAAAATTTTGAAAAATGCGTAGTACAAAGAGGTAAAGCGCCTGAAGATACATATCATTGGATTCTTCATATTTCTTCAGTTCACTATCAAGAGAAGGTCAGAGAAGATCATTCTATGAAGGAAAATATTGAATTTCCCGCATATCTTGCACCAAAGCATTAAGGCAAAACTGGCTTGATTATTCAGCTTTTTAGGGCTTGTCCAATTTAAAGATAAGTAAACTGCAATAACTTGGGAAAACATATTGATGAGGGAGCATTCCCTAAAGAGCCACTCCATCTTTGGTAAAATGCAGACTTTTTCCGCTCAGGTCGCTGAAGATATATATCTGTTGGAAAAACCGTCGGACTCTTCGTAAAAAAGCTTTACATAAAATCAAATTTAAAATTTTTTATGACCAGGTTTTTTTGTCCATCCTTTGAAAGCCGAATATTAAGCTTTCTGCGATCAACATTGACTGTAGCAACCTGTGATGCGAGCGTGCGACTAAGATTTTTCAAGTAGTAGCAGCGAGCATTTAAAAAGTTAAATAAAATGTTATGAACATGTTGGAACCCTTCTATGAATACCATGATATTTTTGGTGCGAAGATTTCCCACCAAATTAGAATACGTCGTATCGAATACGTTCTCAAAATAATTGAGGGTACTGATATATGGGGACTACACCAAGAAGTGGACCGATTTATAATCCCATTCTCGTTTTTATGTCTTTGAACATATGTTTGTAACATTTAAAAGATAGATTCAGACTTACTTTTGAGTATATACAGAGAATCGCTTTCAGCGTCGATTTATGCACGTCCGTCTGTCTGTCTGTGCGTGTTCGATTGTAAACAAAGTGCAGGTCGCATTTATGATCCGAATTAGATGAAATTTGTCACAGCTCATTTATTTGGCCCAAGGACGAACCCTATTGGAATAGGGGAAAATCGGTTCAGATTCAAATATAGCTCCCATATATAGTTCCTTCCGATTTTAGGTAAATGGTACACCAAAGACACATAGTTACGCACACAACATAAAGTGCACAACGTGCTACAGTTAATATAGCCTAACCGGTTGCAAGTTTCGTTGAAATCCGTTCGGATTTGGGTATTGTTCCCATTTGTATTTTTGTCCGATTTTAAGTAAATTGTGCACAAAGGACCGTCTGGCACAAAACTTACTGAAGTTAGTGTAACTTAACCTGTGGCAAGTTTCGTTGAAAACGGTTCAGATTTTGATATAGCTTCCGAACATCACAACACAACCCACGGTGAAGGGAATCTGGATAAGTAATTAGAAGGGCTGTACTGAATATTGGGAATATTCGGAAAATATGTCAGTGTAAGGAAGAGGTGTTGTTGATCTCTAATCGGTCAATAGGGTGCAAATATCAAGAAAGATTGCCCAGACTTGAAATGAACATCAACAGTAAAATAGGGTGCGTGGTAGTTGTGTAGGGTATCGAATGGTCGGCCCCGTTCGCTGCTTTAATTTGGTTTTGTGGCAGAAAATATGTGATGTTCCAAAAAAATTAAGCGATCACTAATTTCATTATTTTTGTACGAAGTTCCTAATCTCATAATATTCAATTAAGCATAGTGAACTCATAATAAGTGTCTACCACATTTTTACTTTGTTTAGCATTTTCAACACTATTGTAACAATCTGGTAACTCTGCCCACAACTCAAATTAGATTTGTGGTCTGGAAATGGAATATTTTGTGGTACATTGACCTTTTTGTGACAATTAATAATGTAGTCAACTATTTACACGTACAAACAACCATACATACGTACAACACATAGTTATCCTTACAATGTCATGAAAGAATAAAAGAATGAACAACAATGAAGAAGAAAAGAATTCGAGAATGAAGAAAAAACTGGAAAAATATTTATTGTGATGGTGGCATGCAACAAGAAAATTGATTGAGATGAATTGCGGTGTACAATGAAGAAGAGCAACTGGCGCAATTGGTGCTCAGATCAAAACAACAGCTTTTGCTCAGTGGCAGTGATGGTCAAAGGGTTATGGAGGTTATGCAATGGTGACAGTGAGGGTGCAGCCTCACTTATTTATTGCGGGGGTTGTGATACAACAACTGGCCAAAGTGCATGTTGACATGTACACATGTAAATATGCAACTGTGTGAGTGTGTCGTGTTTATGTGCTCGACATGTACATAAGTTCGATGGTGTAAACTTTTAATACAATTAAAGACATGGCTTTAATGTGTTGTTTTTTATGTGTGTTCCGTTTGATTAGATTATTTCATTTCATTTTGATTTATGAAGACATGAATGAATTAAAACAAAGAAATTCCTAAATAATCAGATAACCCTTCACACCATTTTTAATGAGCGCTTGAATGGGTGGCTGATTGGCTATTGTTGTTGTGATTGTTGCTGTTGCCGTTGTTGTTGTGTATTTAACATGTTTTTCTGCACTTGATTAAATGAATTATGGAGCCGGAGGGCTGAAAGGAATGTTTAATTAAATTTGAATTTATTACAAAGATATAGTAATAGTAAACATAATTATAATATATATGACATATTTTTAAATAAGTCAAAATCACAGGATTAAATAAATAAATTATTGCTAATAGCAAAAAGTAACTATGAATCAAATAATAAAGTCATAATTAATTTAAGGCTTAAGACTTATGACACGATTGTTTGTATATTTACCTAATAAGCGGACAATTTAAGTTATAGATATATTTGTATATAAAAATTGAAAAGAAAACATTGGACGTAAAGTATGGGTGATATTATGAAATAATTTAAATCGGAGCCAGAAATTACAATCAAGAACTCTGCTATTAAATGTAATGGTTGTGGTTTTTTTCGTAAAATATGGGATTATCAACAAAAACTGAACAATTTCACATAGAATCTGATATGGTTTGTCATTGAGATAAATGAAGTAAAAACCACCAAGGAAAGTGCCAAAGTCGAACGGGATCGAGAATACAATAACCAGCACCACTACTGTTATATTTAAGAGACATGTCACCGGTTGAAATTAACATTAAAACTGAATCGACTTCAACCAATCCATGCTCCTGTCATTCGGAAATATTGAATTCTAACAATTTCGCACAACCTGTTATCTCCATCAAGTCGGAAGATGAGACTCATTGGACCAGTCTTTATAGTACCAGCCCCAAGAAAGGTCAACATTTAAAATTCATAAATCAAATACCAGACAAATAGAATGTCCGATTCGAACCAATTATAAATATTGGCCCATCTTTTGGTATGGCCCACTATGACCCAAGGTCAACAGTTAAAGTCGGAAAGGACCTCGGGTTGCCCTTCAATGCAAAACGTGTGACTTATATAATATCCAGTTGTAATAGGTCATACGATATGCAAAGGTGTACAAAAATGGCACAGTCAGAGGCAAAATAAAATTTTGAATTTGAAATAAATCAAACACAATTAAATTTTGACAATTGATCCAAAATACTTTTTTGTAGTTTTTTAAGCGGAGCCTCCGGTTTTTATATTTCGAGATAAAATCAAAAAAACGGCCACTCCCGCTACTGTAAATATACTTAGGAAACATTTCTATTTGGGTAAAATTTTGAACTTTAAATATTTTTGAAATAAATAAGAAGTTTGAAAAGTAAAGCTAATGTTTTTATACCCTTCACCACTCTGTGGTACAGGGTATTATGTCTTTGTGCATATGTTTGTAACAGGCAAAAGGAAACGAGATAGACACATGGTTCCTCTTGAGAATATGCATAGAATCACTTTCTGAGTCGATTTATGCATGTCCGTCCGTCCCTCCGTCTGTAGATGTTAAATTGTAAACAATGTACCGGTCGCATTTATGATCCGATTTGAATGAACTTTGGCACAGGTCACTTATTTGGCCCAAGGACGAACCCTATTGAAATTGGGTAAAATCGGTTCAGATTTAGATATAGCTCCCATATATATATATTTAACCGATTTAATGTAAACGGTCCCTATATATCTTTCGATTTGCACGAAATTTGGTACAGCCTAATCATTTAGGTCTAGAGTGATGTCTGCCAAAATTCGTGAAAATCGGTCCAGATTTAGATATAGCTCCCATATATAGTTTGGTCCGATTTCATGTAAATGGTGTACCAAAATCCCTATATATCTTTCGATTTGCACGAAATTTGGCACAACGTACTGAATTGAGCCTAGAAAGATGTCTGCCAAGTTTCGAGAAAATCGGTCCAGATTTCTATATAGCTCCCATATATAGTTTCGACCGATTTCATGTAAATGATGCACCAAAGTCGCTATATATCTTTCGATTTGCACGAGATTTGGCATAACGTACTGAATTGAGCCTAGAATGATGTCTGCCAAGTTTCGAGAAAATCGGTCCAGATTTAGATATAGCTCTCATATATAGTTTCGTCCGATTTCATGTAAATGCTGCACCCAAGTCGCTATATATCGAAATTTGGCATAACGTACTGAATTGAGTCTAAAATGATGTCTGTTAAGTTTCGTGAAAATCGGTCAAGATTTAGATATAGCTCCCATATATAGTTTCGTCCGATTTCATGTAAATGGTGCACCAAAGTCCCTATATATCTTTCGATTTGCACGAAATTTGGCATAACGTATTGAATTGAGCCTAGAATGACGTCTGCCAAGTTTCGAGAAAATCGGCCCAGATTTAGATATAGCTCCCATGTATAGTTTCGCCAGATTTCATGTAAATGGTGCACCAAAGTCCCTATATATCTTTCGATTTGCACGAAATTTGGCATAACGTACTGAATTGAGCCTAGAAAGATGTCTGCCAAGTTTCGAGAAAATCGGTCCAGATTTCTATATAGCTGTGGTTTGTGTCATTAGGAGTGCTGTGACAGTTTGGGCACTGATCGCATGTGCTGGAAATAATTCGCGACTGGTAATTATTTAAGATGGTGTTCCAACCAGATCTAAGATGAGTTAGAGATTCGTTAAGGACTTTATTAAGGCAATATCTGTCGACGGTTTGATTCACCGCTCGAGTGTGCAGCTGTTTCAGACCTGCAGCTATTGACGATTTGTTGAGGGCGGATAGTATGACGTCTTAGATGTCAGGGCGGAAGTGTCTGATGTCCTTCCGGATGTGTTGTGGAGGAGGATCCTGCGGCAAAATGTGATGTTTGGGGTGACTTGGCCGATGGCAGGCCAGAAGGATTTGTCTGGAAAGCATCACATTATGTTGCAGTACTGACAGTATCTCATGAAGATGATCCACACTCGACATCTTGACACATCCGGTACCAATCCTTAGAGTACTGTTTTGATGGTTGCGCCATTGGGTGTCACTTAGGAATGAATTTCTAACGGGGCAGCATAGCACAGTACAGAGCGACTAACGGCTTTGTACGTCATAATAAGCGTCTCATTATCCTTTCAGGTACCTCCTGGGACCTGTCAGAGCTTTCAGGACTTTCCCTTTGGCATAGGGAGCGTGCTTAGTGAACTTGATCAAGTTATCAAAAATTACTCCCAGTATTTTTAAATGTTGGACTCATCGACTGTGATATATAGATCTGTCTTACGTTTCCTTTCCTGCATGACTGTTGAGATGGTGCCGAGGTAGTTGTTAATTTTCGCGCTTACGTCATCTATGTCGACATGATGGTACAGTCGTCTGCGTAAGATACCATCTTAATATTGGGAGGTGGCGCTGGAAGCGACGCAAGATAAAGATTAAATAGCAGCGGATATAGTTCTCCTCCCTGTGGAACGCCCATTTTAATCTTTCGGTATTTAGATATCGGACTTCTGATCTCAACACATGCCTATCTACTATTGAGATAGTTACCAAGCCAGCGCTTGGTAACATTGCCAATGTGGAGTTCATGATATCACTAAGTAAACACGAGTGGTCGACTGTGTCAAACGCTGGCCGTCGATTTTGGTTCAGGCCATTTGCGATGTATGTAGTGATATCATTTAGTGCCGTTGTAGTACTGCGTGCTTTGCAGAATCCATGCTGGTAGTCAGCTAAATGAAGATGTTCACTCATGGTCGGCAGCAATAGTGCGGTATGATTCTCTTAGATGAGCTGGTTTTTCAGGTTTTGGAAGTGGGATTATTCTGGCTACCTTCCAAATCTCAGGGACTACTAATGAGTTTACCGATTGAAATAGGATTATTGCCAGATAACAAAGAGCTATTGGCATGACCATAGAGATGCCATTCGTACCATGGGCTTTATAAACTTTTGCCATCTATATTATGGCTAGGACTTCTAAGGCTGAGAAATTTCTCAAGGTGGCTCTGATGGTGCGGTTCTGCTGAGTAAGATGGACAATGAATTGCTGGCAGAATGTGTTTGCACATTTTTTGGCATCAGTTTGTTGGGTATCCTCAACGGTTAGAGGAGGTGATGCAAATGTGGTATAGGTTGGTAATGTGGTATAGTCACTTTTTTGTAAACTGAAAATTTTAGAATAACTGAAACCTGTTCTATAGTTTGCTGTTCTCAAATAAATAAGATAGCAATGATTTGTTTAACTTATTTAAATCACGTTGAGAATCAGTACCAAAAACTACATTTTTCATGAAATTGACTTTTTTCGGTTGGAGTTTAATAATAATTTTTGGTTTTACGGATGTAATTTAATCGTTATTACTAAAGCATTTAAATAATTAGTATGAACTAAAAATCGATTGCACCACATAATCACCAAGTTAGGAAAAAAACTAGACATTTCTTCAGTAAACACAAGTGCAGGTAATGTGGTATACCTTGAGTCTGCATGCAAAAAGCCAGCACTACACAAAATCTCATTACTATTTGAAACATTTGTACTCTACGAGAGTCTACCATGAATCAGAAGGAGTTTTAACAAAGGCTATGAGTTTTAACAACTTCTCCAAACAAAAACCAGTAAGGAAAGTAGTAAAGTCGGGCTGTACCGACTATATGATACCCTTCACCACTATATGTATGTATGTATCCTAACAATTTCATTTCATGTCAACCTATGCTACATTTAACTTCAATCAGATTTAAGGGAACCCCCCCCCCCCATTCTCGATTTTAATTTTTTAAGATTTTCAATGGGCTGGTAAATCAATACCAATGCTTGTTAAGGTTTGTAACTTTGCACATACATAATTGAAGATTTAAAAGAGAAGAAAAATAATTTACAAAAAATATTTGTTGTTGTTTTTTGTAATTAAAGAAAAGTCCTTATTTTTGATGGCGGGCATGATAACTCCTCACTGGAACATCGGAATCCGAAAATTCCAACGGTGTTAGAAAGAGTACATGTCTGGCTCTCGTATGAACTGACTTCGCTCTAAAATTAAAAAAATGGTGGACCTTTGAAAAAATATTTTTGTAAAGTCGCCGATTTTTTTACCAAAAACCAAGTTAAAAAATAAGGAAGATCTTCACCGATTGGCTTTATCCTAGTTCATACGAGAGCTATACACTCCCAGAGAAACGTTGCAAAATTTGGAACCGATTGGATTATTAGTTTTTGAGTTATCGTGCCCGCCATTCGCAAAAAATTTTTTAGAGAAAAACGCGTTTAAAGTTTGAGAAGCCCTTCAGCCGTCACATGATGCTGACACAATAAATCGGCTATATCTTCAAGAGTTCTTGAGATTTTCACTTGAAATTTTGTAGAGACATTCTTTAATCAGTGTAGATTCAAATTATATCAACAAAAATTTTGACCCCGTGAATGGGGGGGGGGTCCCCTTAAGGAAATCGATTTATAGCAAACATGATACACGCGATTCAGTATGCCGCACTGTTAAAAATATAATCTCAATCAGACACCCGTTCGAAATATATATTGTGCAAAATTTCGTGTGAATCGGACAAACATTAGGAGTTTGGTGCACCATTTACCTTAAATCGGACTAAAATATATATGTGGGGCCTATATCTAAATCCTAACCGATATTTTCGAAACTTAACACACCTCATTCTGGAATCAATTTAATACGCTATGCCCAATATGGCGGAAATCGAAAGATATATAGGGATTTTGGTGCAACATTTACATTAAATCGAACGAAAATATATGTGAGCTATATTAAAATCTGAACCGAATTTCAGGTTCATCATCAGCCATCATCATTCTAGACTTAATTTAGTACGCCATGCAAATTTCGCGAACTCGAAAGATATATAGGGACTTTGGTACTCCATTTACATTAAATTGGACGAAAATATTTATGGTAGCTATATCTAAATCCGAACCGATTTTCTCGAATCTTAACACACACCATTCTAGAACTAATTTAGTACGCCATACAAAATTTCTTGAAAATCGAAAGATATATAGGAGCTTTGGTTCTCCATTTACATAAAATTTGACGAAAATATATATGGGAGCTATATCTAAATCTGACCCGGTTTTCTCTAAACTTTACACACATCATTCTAGGCTTAATTCAACACTCTATGCCAAATTTCGTGCAAATCGAGATATATATATAGGGGCTTTGGTGCCACATTTACATTAAATCGAAGGAAAATATATATGGGAGCTATATCTAACTCTGACCCGATTTTCACGAAACTTGGCACACATCATTCTGGACCTAATTCAGTACTCTATGCCAAATCGAAGGATATATAGGGACTTTGGTGCACCATTTACATAAAATCGGACTTAACTATATATGGGAGCTATATCTAAGTCTGAACCGATTTTCACGAAACTAAGCACACATTGTTCTGGACCTAATTCAGTAGTCTGTGTTAAATTTCGTGCAAATCGAGAGATATATAGGGACTTCGGTGCCTATATCGGACGAAAATATATATGGGAGCTATATCTAAATCTGAACCGATTTTCACCAATTTCAATAGGGTTCGTCCTTGGTCCAAATAAGTGACTTGTGCCAAATTTCATCTAAATCTGCTACAAACATATACACAAAGACAATACCCGGTACCACAGTGTACGACTACTAGAATTTGGTTGAAAAACGTGTTCAAGAACCCCAAAATACAATATAAAATTGGGGGTACCCTTATATGGGGGCTACCCGAAAAAATAGACCTATATTTATAATTTGTAGTGGAGAGATTTGCTACCCAATAAGAACTCAATGTACCAAATTTTAGCGAATTCGGTCGAAAACTACGATCTTTTGGGGGTTTTGATCGCAGTTTTCGACCGAATTCGCGAATACCGCAAAATTGGGGGTACCCTTATATGGGGGCTATCCGAAAATATGGACCCATATTTATAATTTTTAGTGGAAAGATTTGCTACCCAATAAGAACTCAAAGTACCAAATTTAAGCGAATTCAGTCAAAAAACGCGCTCAAGAACCTCATAATACCGAAAATTGTGGGGGGGACCCTTATATGGGAGCTATGCCTAAATGTGGACCGATTTTCTTCAATTTCAATAGGGTTCGGCCTTGGGCCAATTAAGTGACCATTGCCAAATTTCATCCAAATCGGATCATAAATGCGACCTGCACTTTGTTAACAAAAATACATGGACGGACAGACGGAAATGCGAAAATCGACTCAGAAAGTGATTCTATGCATATTCTCAAAAGGAACCATGGGTCTATCTCGATTATTTTTGCCTGTTACAAACATATGCACAAAGACATAATACCCTGTACCACAGTGTGGTGAAGGGTATAATAAATATTGGCATGTGTAGACATTATTATATAATAAAAATTAAAGTTCCACTCAACGTATCCGTTAAAAATCTTAACAGGCATAAATCTTGAGCTAATTCGCATCCATTAAAAACAATAAATTATATAAGATATCAATTGGAAGTGAAAATTACTATACGACATTAACATAATGTGGTATACCACATTACCTGCACTTTTTTTTAAATCACTTTTAATGGAATTCAAAATATTTTCTCAAATATCTCTTAAATTGTTAGAAATTGATTGTTCAAATTGATACATGGAAAGACATCACATGTAGCATGTTTAGTGTAAAATTTCAATTTAATCGGATAAAAAATAAAAATAAAAATTTGGCAATCTAAAAACAAATGGGTATACCACATATGCATCAACTCCCTTTATGGACGAAAATAACACACAAGAGATAATCTATTTCTATACATAGATACTTGTAGATTTCTACATAACTATTTTTCGTTCAATTTTATTATCTCAAAAATAACTTAAAAAACAGTTGCAAACAAAGATATAAAGCTTCTTACTAAAGCAACAAATGTATAAATCCATAACTCCAAAACTTGTCTTCTATATTTTTACTAAACTTGCCAAAGGATTTTACCAACAAGAGAAATTTTCCACGCTTACAAATCTTGTGGCACAGTGTTACCAATCACTCGTCCTACTTACACGATCCTTGTAAAAATGTATGACATACATTTTAAAAGTAAGTACCCTTTAGGCCCCACAATTTGGTTGACGCTCATATTAAGGTTTCGTATAAATCCGACAAGTTGAGCCAAAAAATCGATAATACGTGTTATCAATATTTTTTAAAAATGTCTACTGTTGAGGTTTCATCAATATCGACGGGCAAACTCAATTTCTTTGTGTTATATTTCAAATTCAACTTTAAGAATAAATATTTGGTTTAATTTCAGAAAATATTTTCTTTCTTCTTTGTCATTTTACGCTACAACATTATTTTTCCACAAAAACCCTTTTTGGAAAATTGTTCCATAAAATGTTCTTGTTGTTTTGAGTTAATACCGTTTTCTTATTTTTGTTGTCTTAGGATAAAACTTTAAATAACTTGCTATCCTTTCAGCATAAGCATAAAATAAAATCCACCTTCTATCCTCGAGCAGCAATCTTCACCTCATCAATCAGAGAAATCCCCCGTGGGTCCGTTAGGAGGCAATGCCATTAACACAACCCTTTTAAGATATTCACTAAATTAACCATCTGGTGACAATGTTTCCGGCTACTGTTTTGATTTCCTCTGCCGCCAACTAGTTGTGGAAAACTTTCCAGTACTTTTTTGTGTTTGTTTTCTTAAACTTTTAAATCCAGCAGACTAGAAATTATGCAAATTTACGATGTAAAGTACAATTTAATGATGCGTTCAGTTGCCTATTTTACACGGGGAGTGTGAGCGATGACGACGAAGTAAAACACGACAAACAAAACGCTGACGTTGCCCAGCAAGTTTCCATTGATGGCCATATTAGCATTGCCATCAACACTATTTATCCGCCTAGTCCGCCTAAGATCCTTAAAAGGCAGTGGCAAAGTTTTCCAGTTTCCATTCTATCTTTTTCGCTTGGTAACAAAAACCGAAGGCTAACCGAAAACTCTGGTTCTTGCCACTTTGTTTGTTAGTTAATGTCGCCTCTGTATATTGACTCGTCTTTCATTTTCATGCTCATCATTATTCTTGTTTTTGTTGTTGTTGCCGTTTCTTAGAAATTTAACATCGTTTGGCTTTAAAACAAGAACAACCGAACTGCAACATTCAAAGACAGCGAAGTGAGACAAATGCCACATTAACACAAATTGCAACAAATTGACGCTGTGTTTTGATGCTCCTTCCATTGCCAGTGTACACTTGTGTGAGTGTGTGTGTGGTGTATAAAGGATATTGCATGTGGTCCTTGTCCTGAGACTCTCTCTCTGTATAGTTGTGACAACTCAAATACATGGCAAATTTCAGCAAAGTGGCTCTAACCGCGCTACATTTTGCCAAGATGAAAAGAAAAATGACTTTAAGCGAAAATCCATTGGTAAACAGTTGCAATTCTATGGCATCCATCCACTTCTCCAGTTTTCTGTCCGTTCGAATGTTGGTTTTCCTTTCTTTTTTACTTTTTTGTCGCCAGTCATCCATACTTAAGTCCAAAACTTTAAACTCATCTGCATACAAATTGCTCAAGTTTATCACACAGAAAATGGTTGAAGAGCGCGGGTTGCAAGCGGTGTTGCGGGTGGGGGTTTAATATGTAACAAATTTACTTTGTCAGGTCAAACAAGCAGAAAATCTTTAATAGAGTGATGTTGACCATAACAAAGAGGTTGGAATAAAGAAAGAGGATATAAGGTGGAAAATATGCAGTACATAAGGGATGGAAGTTGTAATTGGACGTTGTACCATCATATTTTGCGTATGCAGATATGGGTTTCTCGACAGTAATTTTGACTAAAATTGATGATGGGACTAAAGATAAAATAGTTTCTGTCATAGGGATTTTTTAAAATACAGATACTCTAAATATTATCCTTGGGATATTATATATTATACGATTGTCTTTAATTTGGGGTAAAAACTTATTCGGATCTGATTATGGACCAATATGAGAACAAGCCAGTAAGGAAAGCTCAAAAGTCGGACGGGGCCAAGAGATATTCATATGTACAATGTCCGTTAGATAGAATAGGCATAGCATCTTTGGAGGACCATTGGAATGGAATCGAACGAAATTAACTACGTGAAGCACATAGATATTTGAACTAAATTAAAACAACCCATACACATACCAATCTGAAATTTATGAAACATTTTATGTCAATCAATGGACGTGTTGGAGCAACCGTGGCATCCAGCATTTTTTATGCTGCAACACAGTGCGCTATCCCCAATTTATCTAGACACAAAAACCAGTACACGTAATTATAGTTTCGATGTGCTTTAATTCGTCCTAAGCGGAAAACCTTTAGTTATTTGATATATAATTTTGATAAAATCGGATGAAAATATATATATGGAAGCTATATCTTCAATCCAATAAGCTCCTCAATAAGCTCCTCCATTCGCACCATTTGCATAAAATCGGACAAAAATATATGAGGGAACTGTACCAACATCTGAACCTATTTCAACAAAAAATATCGGGCAAATAGAACAGGATCTATGGTGTACCATTCACATAAAATAGTATATATGTGAGCTATATTTAAATTTGAACCGATTTCAAACATAACCAAATCACTTTAGACTAAATTCCATGTCAACCTGTAGTAACTTCAATACGCTATGCTAAATTTTTTCTCGGACAGAATGTTGCACAATTTACATAAAATTGGGGGAACCTATATATGCGAGCTATATATAAATCTGAACCGATTCCAACAAAAATTCGCATACATAAATTTGGACCTAATTCAGTACCATGTGCAAAATTTTTGTGCCAATCGGCCTAAATTTGACTTGTTGGTGCTCCATTTACATAAAATCGGACGAAACTATATTTGGGAGCTATATCTAAATTTATAACATTTAGTGAAGAGATGTGCTACCTAAGAAAAACTCAAAATAATAAAATACAACCCCTCCCCCCAAATACTTAAAATTGGCGCTACCGTAAAATAGGGACTACCAGAAAAATTGAACCTATATTTATAATTTTTAGAGGAGGAATTTAGTACCCCATAAGATCCGAATGCTTCAAATTGCATTGAATTCGGGTGAAAATGCACTCAAAACCCCCAAAATACCGTTATATGAGGGCTATCCGAAAAAGTGGACCTGTATTTATAATTTTGAGTGGATATATATGGTTCCTAATAAAAATAGAAAGTGCTAAATTACAGCGAATTTAGTTGAAAAAGTGCTCAAAACCCCCAAAATACCGGAAGGGGGGGGGGGTATGTTAACCTTATATATAACTTTTGGTGGAGAGATTTGCTACCTTATAAGAACCTAATGTATCAAATTTCAGAGAATTTTGTGGAAAACGCGCTCAAGAATCCCAACATACCGACAATTGGGGGTACCCAGAATGTCTTTGAACTTGATATCATGGTTTAATTTTAAATTTAATATCCATTGCTGATCACCAGACTACATAAGCGTTTGTTAGGATTGGGCTAATAAGCCTATTATAGGTCCAGTGTATCATCTTTGGATCGAACCACCATTTAGAGTCCACGGTTCTCAACAACAACCGATGTTTAGGGGTACAACTAATGTGTATAGGAGGAAGATTTGGAAGAAATTGAAGTGGATAACGATTTGTTTGAAAGTGGATAACGATTTGTTACTCAATGAGTACCCCAATTTTAAATTTCAGCCAATTTGGTTGAAAATGTGCCCAAAATGTAGAAAAATGGGGTGTACTTTTTTAGATGGGGTCTATACCAAAGCGTGGGCCTGTTTATTGTAGGAGTAGAACAATGTATGTCCAAAAGGACAGTAGTGGAGGATATTAGAAATTTATAGGACAGTCGGAACTTCTCACAATAATCACACAAACCTCGTACATTCATATTTTCTTCGATACGCTGTTTCGTCAGACATTAAGATGCAATGGCGGAATAATATTTTTGAGTGACACACTTCAAGTAAATACTCATTCAATGTTTTGAAGAGTGAAAAAAAAACTTTAAAGGAACACAACCACACGCTCGCTCGCACACACACTCTTTGATGCAGTCACTGTCGCCCTCAACTTACAAAGAGACATGAGTTTTCCTTTGAATCGCTTCCGCTTACCACAAAACCGTTTAGCATAGTAGAAGACTTATGTGAAATCCTTTTGGCCTTTGACAATATGTCAGTCAGATAGCTGTAAACGTGTGGTGTATGTGGTGCGTGTGCTGGTGGTGTAAGTGTGGCTGAACCTGGGATACTTACCACTGCCACCAGTGATACGGATCTATGGCATTTTATGCCACACAATATGTGAGTACTTGTGGTTATTTACTAAGACTATACAATTTAGTTCGGGTAAGTGTGTGTGCGTGTATGGGTGCTGTTGGCTGGTATTTGTGGATTCATGCCATTGCCTAAGTATCCATGACACTGTGTACTGCATTGCATCTTCAGACGATGCTACCAGCAGCAACCAGAATCTAGCGGTAATTTTCCATGGTGGCTCCTGTAAATGATCCCTTAGACTGTGTGACAACTATGTGACAACAAAATACTTGAAATACTAGCACCGCGCCATCGTCCTTTGTGCCACCCACATTGCCCATTAAAAGTATGAAACTCAAAACATAAAGGCAAAATTGCAGTTAATAGCCATGGAAAATGAAGCGATACTTTTTTTGTCGCTTACAAGGAATTGCGTCAGGCTCAACTGCAGAATGGTAGTCTGCACCAGATAAGTGCTGTATAATTGGTTGTGCTTTAACAACAACTTTAAGATAATAAGTTCCAGTTTCAGGGGAATAGCTATGGGTATTATCCCATAGGCAGAGGATAATGAGAAGGAAATAATTGAGTAGTCAAATATATGTTCTATTCCAGAACTTTAAAAAAATAGATTTTTTTTGTAAAATAGTCATACGTAATCCCAGCTTGTTGTTTTATAAAATAGGATGTTTATTATTGGGAAAAGTATGGAGTCCACCAAGGTAAGACTATAGTTTGTACCCATATGTGAAAGTTTTTTTTCAGAAATAAATAGGTAATTTATTTATTCACTTTTAAAATACAAAACATATAAATGCAAAATTTATTGTGAAAAAAATATTCTATGAAAAAAAAGTAAATTGGCTCAATTTTTTGCTTGGCACCTTTTTGATTTTTTTTTCTGTAAATAGTAAATTTTGCAAATAATCGGCACACGTACGAGGCGTTCAATCTATTAGATGCTTAATTTGATCCTTGGATATGCTATTCCTCGCAATCTGAACCTTTGGGAAGAGTTTATGCTTGTACGTTTGTTTTTGAAAAAGATTTTACTTTGGGGTGAAGATCTGATGACAAAATCCTGATGTTTGACTCCCGCAACAAATCTTTTAAATATGTTTGAGGTTATTGTCAAGCATATGTTTGAGGTTATTGTCAAGCTGAAATACACAAACAATCGGTATATTTTCTTCAACCAATACAACTGTATCGTTTTCAACACACTGGTATAAACAATGCAATCCATTACTTTATAATTTAGATCGATCTCCATAAAAAGAAAACCATTCCCATACCAACCTCCTTCCATGTATCCGGAGGTTTGAGCCCTTAATTGTTTTATCTTCTAAATGACATATTTCGTGTCTGAGCTTTTAATATTTAACTTTATTTCAACCGAGAACATAATATTTCTGATATTATTTTGCAGCCTTCCTCCGCGATGAACGTTCGCTACCGATTTAGTTGTAGTGGATTTATAATTCAAGAAATCGCGGATTTATTTATGGTATATTTCTCTAAACTAATTTTTGTGGTACATTTTTTCCATAATCACTGGTATTTAGCTGTTTTATCGGCGTACTGCATTATTTCGTAGCCACTTTTACATTTTTGGCAGCAAGTATTGTATTGTAATAAAATCAAGTTAAAAATTATCTATAAGAATCGAAATAGGTGTAGAAACCAAAACATAGTAATTATAACGGTAAAAATACCTTATATTTTAGAGCTCATCTGTTTGTACTTTAGATATGCTTTAGTTTTGTCCAAGCAAACATTGAGACAATTCCCTTTTCCTTAAATTATTACTTATTTCATAATGAATTTTGTGCATATGTTTGTAACAGGCAAAAGGAATCCTTTTGAGAATATGCATAGAATCACATTCCGTCCGTCCGTCTGTTGATATTAAATTGTAAACAAAGTACAGGTCGCATTTATAATCCGATCGGAATGAAATTTGGAATAGGTCACTTAAACGGCATATACATTAGAACTTTTTACCGGGTTAACCTACTTTATGAGGATTTATTTGACATATATACAAAGGAATAGACAATTGAAACCCACTGGGTTAACGAAATCCGGTTAAATGTAAACGTACTATTATTTGGCCCAAGGACGAGCCCTATTGAAATTGGAGAAAATTGATTCAGATTTAGATATAGCTCCCACATATATTTTCATCCGATTTTATGTAAATGGTGCAGCAATGTCCCTGAAAACATTCGATTTGGCATAGCGTACTGAATTAAGTCTAGAATAACGTGTGCTATGTTTCGTGAAAATCGGTTAAGATTTAGATATAGCTCCCATATATAGTTTCGTCCGATTTTAGGTAAATGGTGCACTAAAGTCCCTGAAAATTAGATTTGAACGAATTTTGGTATAGCGTACTGAATTATGCGTAGAATGACGTGTGTTAAGTTTCGTGAAAATCTGTTCAGATTTAGATATAGCTCCCATATATAGTTTCGCCCTATTTTAGGTAAATGGTACACCCTGGAAATCTTTTGATTTGCACCAATTTTGGCATAATGCACTAAATTTATTCGAGAATAATGTGTGCAAAGTTTCGTGAAATTCAGTTCAGATGTAGATATAGCTCCCATATATATTTTCGTCCGACTTTATGTAAATGACGCATCAAAGTCCCCATATATCTTTCGATTTTTTTATAGCGTACTGAATAAAGTCTGGAGTAATGTGTGCAAAGTTTCGTGAAAATTGATTCAGATTTACATACACCTCCTATGTATTTTTTCTTCCGATTTTAAGTAAATGGTGCTCCAAAAATCCATAGCTAGGCCGATTGACACAACGTACTGAAGTTAATATAAATTAATCTCTGGCAAGTTTCCTTGAAATCGGTTCACATATATATATATATATATATATATATAACAGCTTCCATATGTAATTTTGACTTATTCATGTTAATTGCACACCAAATAATCAATGGGTGTCTGATTGCCTGTTAGGATACATATGTAGAATATACCCAAAGTTGTAAAGGGTTTCATATAGTCGGCCCAGTCCGACTTTTCTACTTTCCTTACTGGTTTTGTTTTTTAAAAGTGAATAAAGTACCCGATTTAAAACTGAAAAAAACCCGACATGATATTTTTATTTTTGAAAAAGTTATGCAGCATTTATTAACCTTGCAACTATTGTTGCTTTAGTTGTAGCCGCCAATGTATATACCGAAATTTAAAACACTTTATTGTAGAATAAATTCAATATGCTATACAAAATTTTGTCTCACTCTGACAAACCTAAAGGGTTTTGGTGTACTATTTACTTAAAAGCGGGCGAAGCTATATAATTGGTTGGGAAAAATTAAATCCATTATTTTTTCGGCAGATGGCTGTACTGATTTCTCGTAAAATATCGATCAAACAATTCCAGATTTATACTCGTTGGAACGGTGATATTTCGCAGTAAAAATATTTTGCTGTTTTTTGTTTGGTGCATTCAGTTGTGTGTTACAGGGTGTTAAAAAGGGAAGTGAACAAAGAGAAAATTCGGTACATTTTACAGTTTTTCTTTAACAAAGGCGAAAATGCAAGCCAAGCGGTTAAAATTGTGAATGGTGTTTATGGTTCCGATACTGTAACAGATAATTATTTGCAATTTTGGTTTCGAAGATTCCATTCAGGAATTTTTGATGTTAAAGATGCACATCTTTAAGTGAATATGTCGATAAAATTGGAGAAATGATCGAAATTGGCCGGCATGTTAGCTGTCGTAACATCGCCCAGGAGAATCGACAGCAAAGAATCGACCATAAAACTGTTTTAAACCATTTAGAATTGGCCAAGAGGAGAATGTCGTGTTTCACCAGGACACCGCTAGGCCACACAGATCTGCAGTGACTCGCCGTCATACAGTCCGGACTTGGCACCAAGCGATTATCTTCTTATTCTTGCATTGCAAAATTTCTCTAATGATAAACAACTGGTATCTAGGTAGGATTGTGAAAATCGACTACTAGAGAATAGAGAGCAGGACTTCTATGAGAGAGGCGTTATGAAGTTACCTTTAAAATGGCAACAAATCATACAACAAAACGGTTCATATTTGGACCAAATCGCACATTCCGAACCATTTTACATAAAGTCCTATAGTTCATATAAAAATAATGGGTTTCTTTTCCCCAACCTAATATAAATATGCGTCGATTTCAATAAAATTTAACACATTTTATTTTAGACCCATTTCAGTACGCTGTGCAAAATTTTGTGTCAATTGGACAAATCTTTGGAGTTTGGTGACTATTGAAATAAGGTCGGGCAAATATATGCATACGGAAAATCTAAATCGAAACATAGCACACGTCTAAATTTCGTCTTAATCGCACAAATATATGGTAGTATAGACACGAACATAATATGGGAGCTATATCTAAATCTGACCCGATTTCAAGCAAACTTAGCACAAATAATTCAAGCCCCAATATAATACGCTTTGTACAATTTCGTGCATATCGAAAGAAATTTGTAGCTCTGGTGCACCATTTACATAAAATCGGACGAAAATATATATGGGAGCTATATCTAAATCTGAATCGATTTCAACGAAACTTAACACATGAAATTCTAGACTCCATTCAGTACGATATGCAAAATTTTGTCTCAATCAAATATATAATATATTGGGATGAACTAAAATTGGACGAAAGTATTTTTTGGAAGGTATATATAAACTGAACCGCAATTTTCATATTTACATAAAATCGGACGAAAATATATATGGAAGCTATAACTGAAAAAACGTGCGAGTTTGTTGCACAATTTACATAAAATCGGACGAAAATATAAATGGGAGCTTTATCTAAATCTGAACCGATTTTCTCAATTTCAATCTATTTCGATTCATTTTGCTGTTACAAACATTCACAATACTCTGTACCGCTGTGTGACGAAGGGTATAGAAAACGTTATATACGGCCTGAAATTTGGATAGGTATGGTGAAAGTTACTTGAAATTAAAGTTCCAAACCTAGATGGTTTGGAATATCATACCATTGCGAATGAGTTTGGGAAGTGTGGCTAAATAGGTGGGATATTTATATAGGGAATTTTACAAATAAGTGATTCTATGCCAAGAACGTTTCCAATGATATTGTGGATCAAATGTTTCTAAATGTCCACCAAAAGTTATTGTTATTTACTTGCAAAGAAGTTTCGAACCCCGCGATGAACCTTATTATGTTGTCGCGACTTTGGATGCAATTACTAATGGGCTGGTTCATACCAAGTGAACCTATGCAGACAATTTTTGTAAGCGGATTTTGTAACACATGAAATATATTTCAACAAATAGGATAATAGGAATTTTCTTAAAATATCAAAACCCAAAGCGATAGGGAACGAATCTAAAAAAATAAATAGTATTGTGATTTATAAATTATATTTTATAAATGGTCAAAAGTGCATAAAGGCTATCATCACTGCTGGTATTTAATGATGTATAAAATTTGGGTAAATTTAAATTTTGTTTACCGTAATAACAAAATATCCTATTAATTCTCTTTCATGTTTACAAATTCCATTTTCATATTTTTGTTTGTTCTTTTTGTACTCAATTTATTTTATTTTTATTAATGTCCATAATGTATTGACGAATTTGTTTGGAAATAATATTTTTGCATTTTAATTTAGATGAAATATGTAAACCAGTTGTAAAATGATTTAATTTCTTTACAAATTCAATGAAATCGTTCAGTGAGAGTTCTGAAGACTTGTTGGCAATTAAACTATTCACTTTTGTAGGTTTTCTGTGTGGTGCGGAACGGTGTCTATGTGTGTTAGTGCGTTTTTGTGTGTGTGCTGCCAATGAAATTTATTTGCATTTCGTTTGTATGAATGCAAAATACGTTTTTTCTATATATTTTTAAATTTCTATTGGCAGAGTGTTATTGTGGCAGAGTGTTATTGAGTGTAAAAATGAATGTGAAAAAGAAAGGAAACGAATGAGAGAATTGTCCGTTGTATTTACCATATATTTCTATTTACAGTCCAATTGAAAATCATTTAACATTCACTTGCATTCTCAAATTGCAGACAGTGTTGCCGTTATACGATTTTCTAAATGAGAATATTGGGGAAAACTAATTATTTTGTTAATAAATTCGATTACATTTTGCCCCTAAATTCGGGTTGCATTTACAAATTTATTTTTTACCTTCACTTCACCTAGTTTTTTATACATTGAGAATAAATACGAATTAATTCAATGAATTTCCACACCTCGGGAATGAAAGGACTTAGATGGTAATTGGACTTAGATGGTAACATAATACTGATATTGGGTATATAACGATTTACTATATCTTATCAAACTTCTGTATTTTGGTCTACATTTCGGCAGATTATACTTCTTTTTAGAAGAACTGTTCAAAATTCAACCTATTTTGTATTTAGTCGCAATTACAATTAGCATTTTGGTAGAAAATTTATCAATTGCACTTCGTCATATTTGCCTAACATACTTATGTACTTCAATATGATTTTGGTATTGATTGTTTATTTTGACATGTAAAGAAGTTGTCTGTTGTACAGAATGGTTGATGTGACCATTGCAATGCATACATGTCAGGACACAATTAGACATATATGTTGCTGCCCATTGTATAATTGCATTTCTTTTGAGTCATGATGAGAACAATGACTGTCAAGTACTCAGTGTACGACTGTAAACAATAAAATAAATGCATTTTGAATATCGTCTATCAACTTTTCCAAAAAATATTGATATGAACAAAATTTGAGTGGACTACGAATATGTCACCAGTAGGCCTATTCTGTAACTTTTTAACAACATTCGATATTGTTTATTTTACAACAATTTCATTTGTTTGTTTTATTGTTTTTACAATAACAAAAGAAATTTAAACAATATCGAATGTGGTTAAATGTTACAGAATATGCCTACAGGTAGTTGTTTCAAGTATATTCAGAATTGTTTTATGTTTTGAAAGGTAGTACTTGTTTTCAAAATATCGCATATGGTAGACCGAAGAAAAATGGAGTGGAAATCGAAATTTAGTATCGAAAATACTTGTTTATGTTCGAAAAAATCCTTTCATCGGAAATGTCCATAGGAGCTATATTGATGGTCAAACGTAAAGCAACTAAAATTGCAAGGTTAACACATGCCACATAACTTTCTCAAAACTAAAGATATCGTGTTGGATTTTTCAGATTTAAAACGGGTGCTTGCAAAATTGATGCAAAATTCATCATGGAATAAATAATAATTTATGGATAAGGGAATTGTCTCAATGAGCTCTAAAATGTTAGTTATTTTTAAACGTTTAACGTTTAATTACTATGTTTTTGTTTCTACATCTATTTTGATTCTTGTAGATCATAAATTTTAAACGGATTTTATTATAATACCAAGTGTCTGGTTTTTAATTCAGACTTTCTGCCAAAAAAATATAAAAATGATTATTACCAGTGATTGTGAAAATAACTTCCATGAATAAATCAGTGATTTATCAATTATAAGTCCGCTGTATGCAAATATATCAGTAGAGACAGTTCAGCACGGACGAAGCACAGTGGGAAAACATACCGATCTAGCGCGCAGAAAATAAAAAAAGAACTTGAAGGAAACTTTAAAACATTAATGCAGTTTAAAGTAGAGTGTACTTAAGTCCGTATAAAATAATCCGAATTAAGAAGTAAGAACGGAATAACGGTACATTTAAAATAGATATTTTGCAATGTTAAAAATTGTATTTTTAAGCTATAAAATTGCGATGCTGTGTGCATTCTGTGAATATATTATTATAGAATTTTGTCCATTTTTCATATATAGTATTGGTATTTAATTAAATGGAATAGTTATGTAACCCATAAGTTATTTTAATTTAGGGTTTTCGGACTAAATATATGTAAGGTCCGGTTTTTTTAAATTCCTTCAATTAAAATAGGGGTTTCGTTTGGTGTGCAGTCGAGTTCAGCGTTGATTTTTTTGTGAGTCTGCCTAGAACATCATACTAAATTTTTTTCCTGCGACTCTCGGATTTATGGCAATTTTTTGAAAAAATGCCAATTTGGTAAAGGAAGCTTTTTTAAGAGCAATACGTAGTCTGAAATTTTAGCTTTTGCCGTAATAACATAACAT
>NW_026878874.1:0-24592 GCF_032173495.1 Musca vetustissima | reverse complement strand
CGCGCGCGCGCGCGCGCGCGCGCGCCCAAATTGAGATTTTTTCTCGGTCAATTAAAATTTCATAAACAATTTTCAATAAAATTTTATTTCCTATCTTTTTCTGCTTGTTCTTTAAGTAATCGGAAATCATCTGCAAGTGTTTGAATTGTGATTAGTTTTCTAGATAGGAAAGTAAGTATTTTTTGTCAGCAAGGTAGACAAAACCTTGAAGATGGCATATTTAAAGATTTTTTAAAGGACCATTGTAAAAGTGAATTTTCTAAAGGGCAATGAAAAAATTGGATATTTTTATGGCTTCGATTTTTTAAGAATTTTTTTAAACCAAATATCACAATGCTTGGATTAATCTTTAAAGAATTTTTCAAAATTGCATTACAAGGGGTGGAGATTTCAAAGACCATTGCAAGCGGTGGATTTTAAAAAATATATATTTTCAAGGACCACCAGCGACGTGGATTTTTTAAAGAAAATTTTTGCAAAGACCAAAAAAACATGGGTTTTTATACCCTTCACCACACTGTGGTACAGAGTATTATGTCGTTGGGCATATGTTTGTAATTGGGAAAAGGAAACGAGATAGACCCATGATTCCTTGTGAGAATATGCATAGAATCACTTTCTGAGTCGATTTATGCATGTCCGTCCGTCTGTCCATGTTAAATTGTAAACAAAGTGGAGGTCGCATTTATTATCTGAATGAGATTACATTTGGCACAGATCATTTATTTGACCCAGGGACGAAAGAGTCAAATTTAGGCCTAATGCCACAAAATTTTGCACAACGCCCTGAAGTTAGGATAGACTAACGTATGCCAAGTTTTATTGAAATCGGTTCAGATTTAGATATAGCTCCCATATATATGTTCGTCCGATTTTTCGCAAATGGTACACGAAAGAGTGAAATGTAAGTTAGGATAGACTAATATGTGCCAACTTTTATTGAAATCGGTTAATATATATGTTCGTCCGATTTTTCGCAAATTGTGCACCAATGATTTAAAGTGTGTCCGATTGGCACAACATTACGCGCAACGTATGGAAATGGGTCTGGGTTAACCGTTATATGGGGTCTACCCGAAAAAGTGTACCGATATTAATAATTTTTAGTGGAGACATTTGTTACGTGGACCGATAAAGCTCATCTTCGGACCTTCAGACAAGCGACAACTTTATGCAAAATTTAGGCGATCTATCTCAATTCGTTTAGAAGCTAGAGTGATTACAAAGGGAAAAACGGACCTGCATAAATCGTCATATAATGACGGTTATTGATCCTTGGGTTAAGTCGGTTCACATATGGACACAGATCACATATTTAACTTAGTCGAATTTCATGTCAATGGTCCTTCAAAAATTCAAGGCTGTAACGATATATTTCTTGAATATAGCCAAAGTGGTAAAGGGTATCATATAGTCGGACCCGTCCGACTTCACTACTTTCCTTAGTGTTTTAAAGAATATTTTTTCAAAGACAATTACAAGACAATCAAAGAATAAGTTTCCAAGGACCCTCACAAGGCGTAGATTTATTAAAGATGTTTTTTCTTTTGAAGGACCCTCACAATGCGTGTATTTATTGAAGAATATTGTTTCAAGGACCCTTACAAGGCGTGATTTTATTAAAGAATAAGTATCAAGGACCCTCACAAGGCGTGGATTTATTAAAGAATATTAATTCAAGAACTCTTACAAGGCGTGAATTAATTAAAGAATATTAATTCAAGAACTCTTACAAGGTGTGAATTAATTAAAGAATATGTTTCCAAGGACCCTCACAAGGCGTGGATTTATATAAGAATATTTTTTTGAAGGACCCTCACAAGGCGTTGATTTTTAAGGAATATTTTTCAAGAACACTCACAAGGCGTGGATTTATTAAAGAATATTTTTCAAGGACTCTCACAAGCCGCAAATTTTTGAAGAATATTTTTCAAGGACTCTCAAAAGGCGTGGATTTATTAAAGAATATTTTTCAAGGACTCTCACAAGGCGTAAATTTATTAAAGAATATTTTTCAAGGACCGTTACAGGGCGTGGAGTTTTAACATAATATTTTTGTAAAGACCATTACAAGCCAAGGTTTTTATTAAAGACTACTTTTCAAGGGCTTGCACAAGACGTGGATTGTTTAAAGAATAATTTTTCAAGGAACAAAAGAGGTGTAGATTATTTAATGAATATTTTTCAAAGATTTTTACAAGGCGTGGGCTTTTTATAAGAATATTGTTGAAGTATCCTTTCAAGGTGGGGATTTTTCAAAAGACTTTTTTCGAAGATACATACATAGTGAGGATTTTTTAAAGAATATTTTTCAGGTATCCTTACAAGGTGGAGAATTTTTTAAAAATAATGTTCATGGATTCAAGGTGTGGATTTATTAAAGAATATTATTTCAGGAACCATAAGAAGGAGTAGATTTTTAGAGAACATTTTTTCAAGGATTATCAACAAGCGTGGATTTCCTAAGGAATAAGGCGTTGATATTTTTTTAAAAATATTTTTCAAGGATCCTTACAAAGCCTAAATTTTTTTAAAAATATTTTTCAAAAATCCTACTAAGCGTCCATTTTTCAATGATGTTTACATGGAGTGGATTTTTTAAAGAATATTACTCAAGGACCCTTAAAGGCCGTGAATTTTATAAAGAATATTTTTCGAAGATCCTGAATTTTGAAAAGAATATTTTTCAAGAACCCTGACAACGCATGAATTTTATAATGAATATTTTTCAAGGAGGTGGATTTATTAAAATATATTTTTTGCCATGGACCAATACTGGCCTGGATTTATTAAAGACTATTGAAGGTGTGGGTTTATTAAGTATTTTTTTTTCCAACCGACTATAACATGCACGGATTTATTAAAGATAATATATTTATGGACTATCCCGAAGCATTGCATTTTGAAAGATCCGTTTTGCAAGGACCAAATCAGGATTTTTCATTATTTTTTTGTTAAAAACTCTGAGACTAATAATTTTTCTAATATATTTGAATAAATATTGAATATTTAAAAAATATATTTATATACACTATTTTGTATATGTGTACAATTAAAAATTGAGCTGTGTCTCACTCCATCGGCTTCTCCTCCCATTTTATTGCTGTTTTTATGTTCATTGTTTTAGATTTTTAAAATTCCCCTCATCATTGTTCGATGGGGATATTTAACCCACAACCCCATCACTCCCAGCCACACAATCCCAAAACGCAATACAATTCCAATACAATAAATGTAATGTGGTTGTGGCATTGTTGTTATTGTTGCTACTGTGTACAACAACATTGTTATTATTGTATACATATATTTTTCATTCTTTCTATTCATTTCATTGATATTCTGTGTTTGTAAAAAATATTTGAATAACATATTTGTAGGACATGCGAATGCTGACAAATACACACGCATACGCACACACGGACATACTTACAAACATATATATATATATTGCAATTGTGTTATACATTATAATCTACCACCACCCGACTCCGGTGGCAACTGGAAGTGTCATAATACCTAGGTCACAAGTAAACATGAACTTTATACTCTCACACGTATTAAACCACAAACGGACACCCAGAATGGGGTATTCTGCCGAGCAGAGGGAGAGAGCACAGGCCATTGAAAGACAAATGACAAAAATACAAGTTCACCGCAGACATACAAAACAAACAAAAAATGTGGTTCATGTTATTTTTTATATGTGTAACCACAATGCCAGCATTAGAAATCAACAACAGCAGTTGCAAGCAAAATGTGAATGCAGCAATACAATAGTATTGTGAATTGGGGATTAGGATTCTGGTTTTAGTTAAGATTGTTTATAATTATATATATTGTTTAGTTTTTTTTTATCATTTGATTTTCAACAAGAGAATGCAGTATCAATGAGATTGAAGAAAAATTAGTCCACATCAGTCTCTTATTTACACTTTACCACAAGAAAAATCTGGATTGACAATTTGCAAGTCTTGAAACGAAGGACGTTATAGATAAGAGATATAACCTATAACAAACGTTAATAAAACTATCTAAGGTCATCAAATGTTCTTACTTTCGTCCCTCATAAAAAATATCCGCAAACAAGGATATAAAGCTCTGCTTTCTTGAACTTTAGAGTTACCAGCAAATACTTCTATAAATTCAGATTCCCTTCTCTACCTACAAAACACCGTTGCAGCTGACAATGTTCCACTTCCACTGTTGCAATTTAAAAATAAACAAATTCACGTGTTTCCTTCATAAATCCTCTAAGAATTCCTAACACGAATTCACATTCAATCACAATTTACACATCTAAAAAATATGTTTACAATGGCCAAAATACCAAAAAAAAAACACACATAAACAAATCGAGCCAATAAATTCCATGGTGGAAATATCATTTCAATGTTATTTATGGCCATAAACACATGCCATTGAATGATGCTCCGTAAATACATCTTTAATTCGCCGGCCCCATTACTGCAGGTTAGACAAATTGCTCCAGAAAGAAGCTGTTCGATTTAATGTTTGTCTGGCGGAGTTGGTGGGTAAGTCCATCATCAACAGCACACGGACGGACATATGGCCACCACAATAGTTGGCGCTTTATTGTTGTTGAAAAGGTGCCATACCCATACCAACACACAGGCACGTTCACACACACACATTCTTAACCTAATAGGCGTGTGGGGCGTACCACTAACAGACTTGCCTGAATCATGTTCTGTTTTTCATTGCGTTGTTGTGGAAGCGTTCATTTTACAAGGATGCGCGGTTAGAGTAGGTGAACAAGTGTGTGCATGTGGGGGAATGTGATTGCACCCTATTGTTGAAAACTTACCAACATGAGTGAAATTTCAATGAAACAATTTTTGTGAGAAATTTTTTTTAACCACTGAAAAAATAATTCAGACACATTTCGATTTTTTGTATAGAAAAATTCATAGACATTACCGAATTACTTGGTGTTTGAAATATTTCTCAAAACGTAAATCTTTGTTTTCTTTTCTTACAAAATTTCGTATCCACAAATTTTTCACAGTGTATCTAACAGCACAATTATTACAAACTTTTTTTGAAAACAAAGAAGACTTCCCTTTCTAAAAGTTTTGCGTACATCGGTATGAGAGTCCTTTATCCTATTCTCTTCTTATGTTTTTATATTTTGTGGGAATCTTAAAAACATAAAATTTTATTGCATAGACCTGTGTTGTGCTTTAATTTTTGGGAAATATTTGTTCCCCTCTTGCAGAATAAACACACAACCTTTTTGAACACAAAAAAACAAACTTAAAAAATTTTAAAAGTTAAAAGGATTGTAGTTTAGAAAATGTACACATGCATAATGCCATCCATGAATAGTTTGTTTGTAAGCGGTAGACAAAATTCATGGGAAGTGAAGCTAAAGTTTAAAATGTAAATAAAAGACAGTTAAATCAGGTCACATATGGTATTTCATATGACTGGGATGATTATATTTAAGTAGGTTATAGGGGTGGATCGTAATCAAATGCAACAATTGTCATACACTACTGAACATGGTAAGGAAAGATTTTTCAAGGCGTGGATTTTTTAAAGAATATTTTTTCAAGGGTGGCGTATGGGATGATAGATACCAAGCAACGGCTCTGATGACTTTAACATGGCGAAGTCCAGGCTTATCTTGGTCCCTCTTAATTGTGGACACTGACCTCCCCACGATGCCACCTGCGGAGCTATTTTCATCATCCGATGAAATAGTGAGCTAAGTTCACCCGGGTCGGGTTAGTTGCCCACTCTCGGAAAACCCAACCTACTATGACAAAGCAAAGAAAAAGAAAACCAAACTCCCCTAATGTTGACGACCCCCGCAAACGATCTGCGAATCTGCACTTGGAATGTGCGCACGTTGTACAGAACAGGCGCAGTGTTCGCTTTGGCGGATGTACTCAAGAAGTACAAATCCGATATTATTGCCTTACAATTTGGCTGTGGATTTATGGTTAACAGGAGAATAAAAGACCTCGTCTCCAGATTCACTCCAGTAGATGAGCGAATTGCAATAATCCGTATAAAAGCGAAGTTCTTCTACATCAGTATCATTTGCGCCCATGCTCCGACCGAAGATAAAGATGAACAGACCAAAGACATATTTTATGAGCGTCTAGAAACAGCATATGATCGTTGCCCTGGCCATCACAATAAAATTCTGATAGGAGATTTTAATGCAAAAATCGGAAGGGAAAATATCTTTGGCCCCACCGTCGGAAAATTCATGAAGAAACATCCAACAACGGCTTGAGGTTGATTGACTTCGCGGCAGCAAAAAAATGGTAGTTAGCAGCACCAGATTCAAGCATATCGATATACACAAGGCCACCTTGATCTCTCCTGATCAAGTAACGAGAAATCAAATTGATCATGTTGCGATAGACGGAAGGCATTCATCCAGTGTTTTAGACGTCCGATTGATCCGAGGAGCGAATATCGATTCGGACCATTACCTTGTGGCAGCCAAGGTATGCACCAGTCTTAATGTTGCAGCAAAGGTGCGATCTAATACAACACGGAAACTCGACGTCGAAAAGCTACAAACACAACAGGTAGCCGAGGCCTACTCCGCTCAACTTACTCATCTGCTTGAAGAAAGCACTTATTGTCCCGATAATAGTATAGAAGCACAATGGCAAAGAATTGCCCACTCCCTACAAACTGCAGCAAACACAACACTTGGGTACCAAAAACCACCACCAAGAAACCCATATTACGATCAGGAGTGTCGTAATGCTACTGATGTGAAAACGCAGCGTATAGGGCAACCCTGCGGACAGTAGCAACAAGTAATGCGATGGAGAACTATCGGCAGAAAAGGAGAGGGGAGAAACGTGTTTTCGGAAAAAGAAGAAAGAACAGGAAAAACGTGAGTGTGAGGAAATCGATATGTACAGGTGTCAGAATGAAGTCCGTAAATTTTAGCAACGAGTAAAACGCCAAACCGAAGGTTTTGGTGCAGGCACATCCTCCTGTAGAGATGAAGAAGGAAACCTGGTGACAGATACAGACAGCGTGTTGAGGATCTGGAAGGAGCATTTTGAAAAGCTTCCGGTATCAAATAGTGGCGTTGAAGAAGATACCCCAGAACCAATAAGAGATGATGGTATAGAGTGTATACCACCTAGCCGAGATGAGGTCATAAAGCAAATAATCGGCTCAAGAACAACAAAGCAGCAGGAGCCGATAGGTTACCAGCCGAACTATTCAAGACTGGTGGCCATATGCTGGTCAGGAGCATGCACCAGCTGATTAGTACAATTTGGCTAGAGGAATGCATATGCAACTATAGAGGAATAAGTCTCATTCGATGGGAAGCATATAAAGTGCTATCCAGTGTGCTTTGTGAACGATTGAAGCCAATGGTCAATGACATCATTGGACCATACCAATGCGGCTTCAGACCTAACAAATCCACCATTGACCAGATTTTCACTCTGCGCCAAATCATGGAAAAGACCAACGAAAAACACATCGACACATACCACCTATTTGTCGACTATAAAGCCGCATTTGACAGCCCTATCAGTTCAAAGGTATTTAAATCCATATCTACGTTCGGCATTCCTGCAAAATTAATACGGTTATGCAGGATAACTTTAAGTGGCACAAGGTCAGCAGTTAAAGTCAGAAAGGACATATCGGAGCCCTTCAATACCGAACGAGGATTCAGACAAAGTGACAGTTTGTCGTGTGACCTGAGAACTACAGCATCGAGGTAGTCAATGACTTTATATACCTTAGTACCGCCATAAATAAAACGAATGACATAAGTTTCGAAATTCGGAGAAGGATTGTGATGGCCAACAGATGCTACTATAGTCTAAGTAAGCAGTTTAGAAACAAGGTCACATCCGGCCAGACCAAACTCACACTTTACAAGACTCTGATACTACCCGTGCTATTATATGGATCTGAAGCATGGGTACTTGCGCAAGCAGATAAAGAAAAATTATCCGAAAGATCTACGGGCCGATCTGCGTCGACGGTGAATATCGGCGTCGAATGAGCTTTACAATTTGTACGCGGACAGTCGTATTGAGCTGCAGCGACTACGGTGGCTAGGCCATGTTGTGCGAATGAATGATAATGTCCCAGCTCATAAGCCATATAAAAGCGAGCGTTCTGATGGTTCCCGTAGAAGGGGAAGGCCACGAATTAGATGGAAAGACCAAGTAGAAAACAACATTTTGGAACGTGGTCTTCCAAATTGGGGGATTTGCGTACAAGACCGACGCGCTTGGAAATCTTATTTAAGCTCCGCTTATGGAACAACCGTTTTGTAACAAGCCAGCTATGTAAGTAAGTATTTTTTTCAAGGATTAGACTACAACGCGTGGATGTTTTAAAGAATATTTTTTGAAGGAGTCGACTACAAGCTGTGGATTTTTTAAAGAACATTTTTTCAACGACTGTTACAAGACGTGGATTTTTTAAGGGACGTTTTTTCAGGAATTATAACCGAATTCTTAAAGATTATTTTATCTATGTGTTATATATTTTCATATACACAAATTCCTATTGCTTCTAACGACTACCTTAACCGAAATTTCTTTGTTATGTGAACCGAAGTTTTTGTTTGTTTTGTTCTTGGCATCCAAAATGACAGTAACCCCACATCGACGACTACCCCAATTTATGCCAACATCAATTCAAAATAATGCCGCATCACCTATTGACACGAAGTGTTGTATATCACTGTTAGTATTATTGTTATTGTTGTTGACAAGTGATATCTAAGCACACCTGAGTCCTTTTCCTTGGCAATTAGGCGGAAATTTGGCCAAGCCATCGACATACATAAAATACAAACCAAAAGAATTCAAACAAACGTACACACACCCTCACGTACATACACAAATAAAGAAAATGGGAATAACATGTAAATGGGTATTACTGACATACTGAATACTAATATCTCCTCTGCCCAACTCCTCACACAACAAATTCCAAAATGGCTCGTTTTTGGCTAAAATACAAAAGAAGGGAAGTAAAAACATATCCTTTGTTTGTGTGTCTAGCCATCAATAAGGATTTTTGGCAAGAGATGTGATGGTGTTGGTAGCGGTGGTTGGGAGTTGGGGTCTTAGTCACAGCTTAACCGCATTTTAATGACACATCTCACATTTCACTGGCATTATCGCCGCCGTTGGCAAAGCCGAACAGCGGCGAACAAATCCACAATAAGCTTTAGTTTGTTTTTAATGTTCAGCTGAATTTTCTTCCTCCTTGAGGTTTTCTTATTATAGCTGAATCATGCTAATTACCCGGGTAGTGTGGATTTTGTCAGCATTCCTTTTGTTATCACTTCGAGTTGACTTCTTTTGAACTCAACTACATCTTAGGATGGTACTGGCTTCTATGTTTAATACACTTTTCTACAATTGCACACCAGATGTAAGTTTATCGTTGAGCAATATAAACAATTTAACTTGGACATAGTTTCCGCCTCAGGGGGTTGAAAAGTGTTACCAAAGAATATACAAGAAGAAGTTGTATGGAGCAAAGCCTTCTTAACTTTGTAAACATGCAATCCTTACACTCAGTTTATTGACTTTATAATCTTCGATAAGATTTGTTCATGTTCTCAATTATTTGTCGATGGTCAGTTAACTATATTTACAGTCATGTTGTGGTGAGGTCATGTTTGAATATTTGATTGAATTATTGTTTTGATAAGGTTACGAGGAGGCGAATTGTATTGGAATATTAACAAATCCAGAAACTAGAAGAGTATTAAAAGACTTGCATCGATGGAGACTATTTAATGAAGTTATTGATATTTGGAAGACATTCTATAAAATCTCCACATAAGAATGTCGATAATATAGTCTACCGATAAATTATACTTTCCAAAAGGGAAAAAAGGTTAAATTATTTTATTTGCCGCGAACCTGTAAACAAAATGATACATTGATCATAGAAATCGATGAATAACTTACGTTGTTATCCACAATGTCGGGTGTCATATCTTGAATCGATTGTATTTCTTAGTTAGGAACACTGGCTATCTTTATGATTTATAAAAATTTGTGAGATCCAAAGGGTTATATAATTACCGAGGCGATATCAAAACATGGACCCAGAGATCCCATTTTCCATACTTACTTACTTAGCTGGCTTGCTACAGAACGGTTGTTCCATAAGCGGAGCTTAAACCAGTAAGGAAAGTAGTAAAGTCGGACGGGGCCGACTATACGATACCCCTCACCACTATAGGTATATTAAACAGGACTATTAACATGAAATTGGATGAAATAAAATATGTGATATTTATCTAAATGTGAATCTACCTAGATCTATCCATAAACATGTCATTCGTTTGTTACAATGGGACAAATGTATGTAAATCGACTTCAAACAAATAAAAATAGGTCATCCATTGGGCTATATATGTACTTCTAGAAAACGCAACTACGTAATTCTATGCTCAATTTTGTAAGTTGTGCAAAATTTGATGTCAATCTGACTAACATGAGCAGTTTGATGCCCAATTTACTTGAAATCGGGCGAAAATATATATGGAAGCTTTATCCAAATATTAAGCGATTTCAAACAAGCTTGTCACAGGATAGGTTATACTAATTTCAGAACGTTTTGTTCCTATTGGTTCCTTGGTGCGTCAATTACTTAAAATCAATCTATAATAAAAGGGAGCTATATCTAAATCTAGGCCGATTTTCACGAAACAAGGCAGACATCACTCTAAGCTCAACTCAGTACGTTATGCCAAATTTCGTGCAAATCGAAGGATATATAGGGACTTTGGTGCACCATTTACATGAAATCGGACGAAACTATATATGGGAGCTTTATCTAAATCAGGACCGATTTTCTCAAAACTTGGTAGACATCACTCTAGGCTCAATTCAGTACGTTATGAAAAATTTCGTGCAAATCGAAGGATATATAGGGACATTGGTGCATCATTTACATGAATTCGGACGAAACTATATATGGGAGCTATATCTTAATAAGGACCGATTTTCTCGAAACTTGGCAGACATCACTCTAGGCTCAATTCAGTACGTTATGCCAAATTCCCTGCAAATCGATGGATATATAGGGACTTTGGTGCACCATTTACATGAAATCGGACGAAACTATATATGGGAGTTATATCTAAATCAGAACCGATTTTCACGAAACAAGGCAGACATCACTCTAGGCTCAATTCAGTACGTTGTGCCAAATTTAGTGCAAATCGGAGGATATATAGGGACTTTGGTGCATCATTTACATAAAATCGGACGAAACTATATATGGGAGCTATATCTAAATCTGGACCGATTTTATCCAAACTTGGCAGACATCATTCTAGGCTCAAGTCAGTACGTTATGCCGAATTTCGTGCAAATCGAAAGATATATAGGGATTTTGGTGCACCATTTACATAAAATCGAACGAAACTATATATGGGAGCTATATCTAAATTAGGACCGATTTTCTCGAAACTTTGCAGACATCACTCTAGGCTCAATTCAGTACGTTATGCCAAATGTCGTGCAAATCGAAGGATATATAGGGACTTTGGTGCACCATTTACATGAAATCGGGCGAAACTATATATGGGAGCTATATCTAAATCTGGACCGATTTTCTCGAAACTTGGCAGATATCACTCTAGGCTTAATTCAATACGTTATGCCAAATTTCGTGCAAATCGAAACATATATAGGGACTTTGGGGCACCATTTACATGAAATCGGACGAAACTATATATATGGGAGCTATATCTAAATCTGGACCGATTTTCACGAAACTTGGCAGACATCATTCTAGACCTAAATGATTAGGCTGTACCAAATTTCGTACAAATCGAAAGATATATAGGGACCGTTTACATTAAATCGGTTAAATATATATATGGGAGCTATATCTAAATCTGAACCGATTTTTCCCAATTTCAATAGGGTTCGTCCTTGGTCCAAACAAATGTGCTGTGCCAAATTTCATCCAATTCGGATCATAAATGCGACCTGTACTTTGCTCACAAAAATACATGGACAGACGGACGGACATGCATAAATCGACTTAGAAAGTGATTCTATGCATATTCTCAAAAGGAACCATGTGTCTATCTCGTTTCCTTTTGCCTGTTACAAACATATGCACAAAGACATAATACCCTGTACCACAGTGTGGTGAAGGGTATAAAAAAGATGCACCAATTTGGAAGACCACGTTCCAAGATGTGGTTTTCTACTTGGTCTTTCCATCTAATTCGTGGCCTTCCCCTTCTACGGGAACCATCAGTAGGCTCATTTTATATGCTTTTTGAGCTGGGGCGTTTTCATTCATCCGCACAACATGGCCTAGCCACCGTAGTCGCTGCAGCTCAATACGACTGACTATGTCGATGTCCGCGTATAAATTATAAAGCTCATGGTTCATTCGACGCCGATATTCACCGTCGACGCAGATCGGCCCGTAGATCTTTCGGAGAATTTTTCTCTCAAACACCCCAAGAGCTGCCTCATCTGCTTGCGCAAGTACCCATGCTTCTGATCCATAGTGATATTATATGGATCAGAAGCATGGGTACTTCTGCAAGCAGATGAGGTAGTATCAGCGTCTTGTAAAGTGTTAGTTTGGTCTGGCGGGAGGTGGCCTTGTTTCTAAACTGCTTACTTAGACCATAGTAGCATCTGTCGGCCATCACAATCCTTCTCCGAATTTCAAAACTGATGTCATTTGTTTTATTTATGGCGGTACCAAAGTATATAAAGTCTTTAACTACCTAGAAGCTGTAGCTCTCAAGTTCCACAGTTGGTCCGAGTCTACTGGACGTCTTGCGCGTCCATACCTTCAGCTTGGTCTTCTCGCCGTTTACTGCCAGACTCACTTTGACAGACTCCTTTTCAATTTGTTCAAAGGTGGCTGTTACCGCTCGCAATGTTCGACCCATTATATCAATGTCATCGGCGTAGGCGAGTAACATGTGTTGTTTGGTGTACTCTGGCGTCTCGTATGACCTTTTCCAGTAGGATGTTAAAACGATCACACGACAAACTGTCACCCTGTCTGAATCCTCGTTCAGTATTGAAGGGCTCCGATAGGTCCTTTCCTACTTTAACTGCTGACCTTGTGCCACTTAAAGTTATCCTGCATAGCCGTATTAATTTTGCAGGAATGCCGAACGCAGACAGGGCTTTAAACACCTCTGAACGGATAGGGCTGTCGAATGCGGCTTTATAGTCGACAAATAGGTGGTATGTGTCGATGTGTTTTTCGTGGGTCTTTTCCAGGATCTGGGCAGAGTAACAATCTGGTCAATGATGGATTTGCCAGGCCTGAAGCCGCATTGTTATGGTCCAATAATGTCATTGACCATTGGCCTCAGTCGTTCACACAGAACGCTGGATAGCACTTCATATGTGATGGGAAGGAGGCTTATTCTTGTATAGCTGGCACATGTTGTCTTGTCTCCTTTTTTGTGCACGGGACTGAGGTGTCAATCATTGGGCATGTATTCCTCTATCCAAATTATACTAATAAGCTGGTGAATGCTCCTGACCAGCATCTAACCACCGGTCTTGAATAGTTCGGCTGGTAATCCATTGGTACCTGCTGCATTATTGTTCTTCATTCGAATAATTGCTACCCTTACCTCATCTTGGCACTCTATACCAACATCTCTTATTGGTTCTGGGGTGTCTTCTTAACCGCCACTATTTGATACCATAAGCTTTTCAAAATGCTCCTTCCTGATCCAGATCTCCTTCTAGATCCTGTCACCAGGTTTCTATCTTCATATCTACATGAGGATGTGGCTGCACCAAAGCCTTTGGTTTGTTGTTTTACTCGTTGGTAAAATTTCCGGACTTCATTCTGACTCCTGTACATCTCGATTTGATCACGTTCACGTTTTTCTTGTTCTTTCTTCTTTTTCCAGAATATGCATTTCTCCGCTCTCCTTTTCTGCCGACAATTCTCCTACGCATAACGGGTTGTTTTTCGCCTCAGTAGCATTACGACACTCCTGATCATACCATGGGTTTCTTGGTGGTGGTTTTTGGTACCCAAGTGTTGCAGTTTGTAGGGAGTGGACAATTCTTTGCCATTGTGCTTATATATTATTATCGGGACAAGGAGGGCTTTCGTCAAGCAAGTGGGTATGTTGAGCGGAGTAGGCTTCTGCTATCTGTTGTGTTTGCAGCTTTTCGACGTCGAGTTTCCGTGTTATATTAGATTGAGACAATCCTGCTCCATTAAGACGGGTGAGAACCTTGACTGCCACAAGGTAATGGTCCGAATCGATATTCCCTCCTCGTATCGATTGAACGTCTAAAACACTGTATAAATGCCTTCCATCTATCTCAACATGATCGATTTGATTTCATGTTGTTTGATCGGGAGAAATCCATGTGGCCTTGTGTATATCGATATGCTTGAATCTGGTGCTGCTAACAACCATAATTTTTGCTGCCGCGAAGTCAATCAAACTAATGTCGGATGTTGCTTCTTAGAGGCTGAATTTTCCGACGATGGGTTCAAGAATAATCATTTGATTTACTTACGCCTGTCCCTTTCTATCGCATTTCCTGTAAGGCAATAATATCAGCGAAAGCGAAAACTGCGCATGTTCTGTAAAACATGCGCACATTCCAAGTGAAGATTCGCAGATCGTGGTCCTTTATACGTTTGCGGGGGTCGTCAACATTGGGGGGTTTGGGTTTTTCGTTGATTTTCCATAGTAGAAGGGGTTTTCCCAGTGTGGGCAACTAACCCGACGCCTCAAACCATTTTTTAGTTCTTATGGGTGAACTCGCGGCACATATCAGCTCACTATTTCAACGGATGATGAAAGTAGCTACCCCAGGTGACTCCGCGGGGAGGTCAGAATCCACAATTGAGATGAATGACGACCAAGATAAGCATGGGCTTTGTCATGTTAAAGCCAGTCAGAGCAGTTGCTTGGTATCTATCATCCCCTACGCCAAGAGGTCTATGGTTTTAAAAAATACGTTGTATGGAGGGTTGAGGCTATAGAACATCATTTTAATCAAACTATAGTTGAATATTTTTTCTGCCTATATGTCTAAGTTCGTACACTAAGTGATTACTCCGACTTTCTGCATTTGGTGTGCATACTTTTTGTGTCTATTTCTAACAACATACTATGTAGTTAATGGATGTTTATTCCTCCAATTTAGATTTGTCTAAACGCTGTCTCATATTATAGTTTACTTTTGATCCTTTCAGAAAATATACCACTATTGATTATCTAATCCCGTCTTTAGTTATTTACCTCTAATCAAATTATTCCCCCATTTAATGCCTTAATATATCAGTAAAATTATAACAACCATACTTGAAATTCTCCAATCTACTCCACATGCATTTCTCTTCTTTTGTTATCATGTATCGAAGTCTGTGGAAATACATGTTTGTTCGTTCATCGCATTCTTCGTTTAAAGAGATATTTCCTCTTAAGAAAATTGGTTGAATTGTTGTGGCGTCCTTTGTTTCTCATTATCTTCGACAAAGCCAAGCCAATGCTTCCTTAGGAAATTTCATTTATTTAAACAACAGTAGCAGCAACCAACACCAACAACATCACCAAGTGGATATAACCAATTAGAATTGTTGTTCGTATCGATGTTTGTTGTTGTTGACGTCGTGTCGTCGTCATCGTTCTTGGTGTTGGTTGCTGGTACGTATTTGTGTTTGAGTTGTGCTTATTTTTTAAGAAAATAATGTTCTTATATTCCGGAGGGGTGGCATAAAAGTTTTGATTCCAGGGCAGTGTGTGGGCGATTGAAGGATATTTTATAAGAATTAAAAGAAGGGTCGAAGTCTCGAGAAGAATGGCCGGATAATGCAGACCTCTGAACGTTAGAATATTTGTGAAATACCTTTAAGATGTAATATATCCGTAGCACTTACATGTATTTAAACAGCAGAAAACTTTTGAATGGTCTTTAGCTGGAGAAGAAATTTGATAGATCTGTAGACCATTGCGTAGAAGTCTCCTGAAATGTCTTCAAACTGTAGAAGACGTTTGTAAAGTCTTCCAGCTGTCGAAGACCTCTATCAAATCTGGGACCTATACAATACCTTTGAATGGTCTTTAATCTGTAAGGCATTTTCTTTTCATCTTTAGAGTCCTTCCGGAATATTATTTATCTATATAGAATCTCGGGGACACCTTTTGGTTGTAAAAGTCCGGATAGTCCTTGAAAAAATATTCTTTTAAAAACCCACGCTTGTTGGTCGGATAGTCCTTGAAAAAATATTATTTTAAAAACCCACTCTTATTGGTCGGATAGTCCTTGAAAAACTTTTCTTTTAAAACCCCACGGTTATTGGTGGGATAGCCCTTGAAAAAAATTCTTTTAAAACAAAAACAAACAAATTCTTTTAAAAACCCAAGCATGTTGGTCGGATAGTCCTTGAAAAAAAAAATATTTTAAAAACCCACGCTTATTGGTCGGATAGTCATTGAAAAAATATTATTTTAAAAACCCACGCTTATCGGTCGAATAGTCCTTGAAAAATATTCCTTAAAAAATCCACGCTTATTAGTAGGATAGTTCTTGAAAAAATATTATTTTAAAAACCCACGCTTATCGGTCGGATAGTCCTTGAAAAAATGTTCTTTAAAAAATCCACGCTTATTGGTCGGACAGTCTTTGAAAAAATATTCCTAAAAACTCCACGCTTATCGGTCGGATAGTCCTTGAAAAAATATTCTTTAAAAAATCCACGCCTATTGGTGGGATAGTCCTAGAAAAAATATTCTTTAAAATATCCACGCTTACTGGTCGGATAGTCCTTAAAAAATTTTTTTTTTAAAAAACCCACGCTTATTGTTCGGATAGTCCTTGAAAAAATATTTTTTTTTTTAATCTACGCTTATTGGTCGAATAGTCCTTGGAAAAATCGTTAAAAGTCCACGCTTATTGATTCATTTGTCCTTGATAAATATTCATTAAAAATACTATAAATATTATAATCCTTAAAAATGCATACTTTTTACAAAATCCTTTCCTTCTGCATCTTCTGTCAATACCCTCGCATTTCGTTTTTATTCAACACCATGATGATTTTTTTTCAATTTTGACAAGTAATTATAAGCATTTCCAGTTGCCACTTGTGGCTTACACAACAACATCTGAATCAACAGCTACCCAGCTAGCATTTGGAAGATCGTTTTTGAAAAAATCACTCTAGGGAGTCTTAAAAGAGTCCTTTGGTGATTAAAAACTGATTGAATCACTTGGACGACAAAAAGGAGACTCGAAAATGACTCCTTCTTATGATTAAAAAGAGTTTAATTTTAAATACAACAACAAAATGTATAGCAGTCACAAAACAATCATCAAGGTGTTTAAAATATGACTATTTTTTTTCGTTGTTTATCATCACATTTTGATCATCTGAAGATCGAAAAAGGCTTAATCAAAAAAAGATCATGCAGATGTTTGAAAAGTGATTAGATTTGTGTATTCTCTGATCACATTTTGCTCAGATGGGTGATTAAAAACTGATTGTTTTGTTTTTTTTTTCTACGTAAAACGGTAAATTTTTTGCATTTACTGGAGCAAATAGAAAATGTTCTATTTTTGCTCATTTACAAAAGTTAAGTGGAAGTGTTGACATCAATTTGAAGTGAATTTGAAGTGAAATTAAATTAAAAGGTGAGTTAACGTAATTTAATAACAATATTAAAAAAGGATAATGTCAGCTAAAGTAGCAAAAAAGTACGAAAATGCTAAAGTGAAAAGATTGGCAAAAAAAGAGGCAGAAAATTTAATTTCACCAAAACAAAATAAATTTGAAAAAGAACGAGAGATTTAAGAAAATAACATCCAACCAAATCATGAGCCAATTCAAAATATAAATGAAAATAGTTTTGAAAGTGATTTTTTGTTTGAATGAAAGTGATTCTAATGAATTTAATTTGTCTGAAGAGCTAGCTAAGTGGGCTTTACACTTTCAAGTGAGTTTTATTGCAATCAATGCACTTTTGTTATTGCTGCGTAAATGTAATATGAGAGTTCCAAAGGACGCTAGAACACTTTTAAAGACACCTTCTTCTATAATTGAGAGAAAAGTTGGTGAAGGGACCTATATTCATTACGGACTAAAAGACGCATTAACCGATTTCTTGGAAAAAAATAATTGGAAGTTGTTGGATATTGTCCTAGATTTTGGAATCGACGGTTTGCCATTATTTAAAAGCAGCTCAAAACAAGTTTGGCCGATTTTAGGAAATGTTGTGGGATCAAGTTATGTGTTCATTATTGGAATATTTGAAGGCCTTTCAAAGCCATATTGTCCAAATGATTTTTTAAAAGAATTTATAACAGAACTCAATGCTCTGATGGAAGATGGATTGTTTTTTGCTGATAAGTTTTTTAATGTCAAAGTTCGCAGTTTTATAATGGATGCACCAGCGAAGTCCTTCATTTTGGGAACTAAGGGGCACAGTGGTTACTATTCTTGTACTCGCTGTACGCAGAAAGGGGAAATAGTTAAACACCGCCTTATTTTCTCACCCGAAAGCGAGTATGCGGTAAGAACAAACGATTCCTTTCGAAATCGTCTTCAACCAGAACATCACTTGAAACAGTCGATTTCACCATTAGAAAAACTAAACATAAATATTGTTGCTCAGTGTTCTTTAGACTATATGCATGTTGTATGTTTAGGCGTAATGAGAACACTTTTGAATGCCTGGGTAAAGAAAAAAGGTGAGGAGTATTCGTTGGTGTCATGGAAATGTGAAGCAATTTCAAAAGAGCTGTGTTTTAATTCAAATAATATTACGAAGGAATTTCAGAGAAAGCCACGAAGTTTAAAAGAACTTGAAAGGTGGAAAGCAACGGAGCTAAGGCAGTTTTTACTGTACACAGGCCCTTTCGTTTTAAAAAGTATTTTAAGTTCAGATAGATATATCCATTTCCTAAAATTATCCTTGGCCTTACGAATACTTTTAGATGACAATAACTGCAGAGAAAACAACAACTGTGCTAAACAGTTATTAAAGTCTTTCTTTAAATGAAATTACATCTTTGTACGATTCCAGCTTTTTAACGTACAATTTCCACGCATTGTTGCATATTCATCAAGATGCAAAACTTCATGGTAACTTAGACCAAATAAGCGCCTTTAAGTTTGAGAATTACTTACAAATAATAAAACGTAAAGTAAGAATAGGTAGAAACGTTGCAGCTCAAATTTATAAAAGGCAGGTAGAATCCAGCATTTATATAGAAAAGGAAGAAGAAGGCAGACAACCCTTTGTAGAAAAGATAGTGAAGGGGAAAATTTGGAACATAAATGTTAATGGTGTGACTTTTTCAATACAAAATCCTGATAATTTTTCCCAAACTCAAGATAAAATTGTTAAAATTGAGAATATTATTAATGAAAGTGGTGTATCTATTGTTGGAAAAGAAATAAGAAATTTGTCGCCTCTTTTTTTTGTATCCCATCGACTCAAAAAAATTTGATATATATTGGTCGGCTGACATTACCTTCGACAAAGAAATTCAATTCCCAATTAAAAATATTAATAAAAAAATTATTTGTTTGCGAAATTCATCTGACAACAGCTACTTCTTCGTGCCGCAAATCCACAATGTCGCAAAATAGCATTTATGCCAATGAGGAATTTAATTATACACCTTCACAAAATATTACTACTTGTAAGTAAACACTAACAAATAATTTTTTATAGATTTTCTTTAATCAGACAATTTTATTTTCAGTACAAAATGTTTACGCACCCCAATCCGATAGTAATGTTTATTATACCCTACACAACTATGTTGTCAGGGTATTATAGCTTTGTGCAGCCCCAAATGTTTGTAACGCCGCGAAATATTGGTCCTAGACCCACCTTTAAGTATACCGATCGTCATATCTCGACTAGCTGAGTCGATCTAGACATGTGTGTCCGTCCGTCCGTCCGTCTGTCCATTATAATTTGTAAACACGATACAGGCCACAGTTATGGACCAATCTTCACGAAATTTTGCATGTAGGATGGGTTCTGGCCAATGAAGACCCCTATTGTTTTTGGAAAAGATCGGTTAATATTTAGGGGATGAAATGGACCAAATACTAAATTTTTGTCGGTTTTTCTGGTCGCTCCAGAGGCCGCAATTATGGCCCAAACACCGCGAATTTTTGCATGGAGAAGGGGATCGGGTCAGAGAATAAGCGTGCATGTTTTGATAAAGATCGGTCAATATTTAGCGGGTCAAATGGACCCTGACTTTTGTGTGAAAAATGACAAAATTTGTATTCTATGGCATATATATTTACTCCTGGAGGATGTAGACCCTAGGAGTTGATAACATATCCAAGAGGAGTGGTTGACCTTTAAATTGATACCAAATATAGTGATGTATCTACTCAGATGTGGGAGTTACAGTCAAATATTTACATGTGCTTACGTATTCAGATATTATTTAGTAATCCATTACCACATTAAAGGGAGAAATATCGCGCTGATGGCTTTGAAATTTTTCATGAAGTTCCAGTTATGGTCAAGAACAATGCCTACAATTTTCGGTGATGATCAGATTAAAATTTTGGGATGAAATGGACCGAAAACATAATTTTTTGTGTGTTTTCGAGTAGAGTATAATCCGAAAATCACAACACACCCACCGTGAAGGTAATCTGGACAAGTAATTAGAAGGACTGTACAAGAGGGGGCTGTACAAGAGGGGGCAAATATCAGGAAATATTACTCAGACTCGGAATAAACATCCTCAGAAAGTTAGAGTTCGTGGTAGTTGTGTAGAGTATCATATGGTCGGCCCCGTCCGACTATACTTCTCCGCTCACTGGTTATAATTTACTATTGGAAATGCGGAATGAAATATCGTCACTAAAAGCTGAAATCGTAGATTTAAAACAACACATTAAGGAATCACAGGAGAGCAGTAAACGCCAAATCATGAAACTAACCGAAGAAGTTGTTGCCGTTAAATTGGAAGCTCGGAAAAACAGTGGCTTAGACATATTACAAGACGAACTTAGTGACACCCAAAAACTTCCATTTAACGAAATGAAAGAATTTATTAGTTTCGATGCATTGGTTCAGGAGAACGAAAAAATACTCAAACAATTTGTAAGTATAAACAAATTACTAACTAATTAACTGATTATAAAATTATAACATTTTAATCAACTAAATTAAACTAACGCAATTCATTATAATCTATTTCCAGAAAGATTTTATTGCAAAAAGCGGCGGCGATGGACCTGCTCAATTCCTTAGAGCTGCAGTTCGGAAGGTTTTCACCGACGAGTTAGCTACGCAATACAGCTGGAAGGGAACCTGCTCTAAGCCTAGCGCCGAAAAATGCTTTATAGTAACGGCAATCAAAAGTAAGTTAATATTTTTAAAACAAATATGCTTTTTATTAAGACTAAAAATATATATTTCATTTCAGATATTTGTCATCTTAAATATTCATGCAGCGATAAGGACATGAACAGTATTCTCCAAAAACATTTTGTACATGCTAAAGATAGAGTAGCAAAACGAAAACGAGCGGACTAAGTTAATTTTATGTTTTATTAATTATAATATATTTATAATTACAGAAAAATGTACAAATTTTATTAATTATTCTAAATTGTTTATTTATTTGTACAAAATGAATTAATTTTTATTTATATTAAATGAATTAATTTAATTATTTTTACTTAAATATTTATTTTAAATAAACATTTATATCATTTAAAATAATAACTTATTATTTTTCATTTTATTCTACGTGTATACGGACACCCGTATATACACAAATCACGTACGTGATTTGTAAAATCGTAAACACTCATATATGACTGATAAACTACTCGAATTTTAAACATACATGACTCAAAAAAGACTCCCGAATAATTATATGTATGAGTTATATATGACTTTAAAAAGACTCTTAAATGACTTATTTAGGACTAGTAATATTTTAGAAAATTACTTACAAAATACTCGAAATAGAGTCTCAAATGAATAAAAACTTACTAAAAAATGATTACAAAATGATTCGAAAAAGACCCTTAAAAACATTAGAAAAAGGTTAACAATGACTCGAATCTAATGCCGAGGAAGACTCAAATGTGATTGGTATAGAGGACTCGCGCCGGGTCGCACTTTTCTCCCGACGACTGAGTCAAATACGATCAGAAAAAGCGCGCATATTCGAGCATTTTAATCTTCCAGCAGTATTAAAAAAGACTCGAATATGATTAAAATTTTCAAAAAATGTTAGCTGGGTAGCGAGTACTTAGGCGAGTGGTAGTAGGCAGCACAAGTACCATCGACAACTACAAAAGCAGCAGCAGCCTGCCAACCAGTCAGCCAGCCACAGCCATAATATCATCGATAAAAAATAAAATGACATGACCTTTTACGGGTGGGAAAATTATTCCACTTAAACAAAAAACACACACACATACAACATCATAGGTTCATGCCGCACATCACATCAAAATTTAACGCTCGTACATGCATCGGGAAAGCAAGCACCCACAAGCGGATATCCTCACAAAAAATACACATCGTCGTATGTATGCCGCCCATATCATATCTCTGTGATAGGATAATTTGCATTTTATAAATTTTCATTATTTGTTACAACGTGTTCTACACGCACACACACACAAACACTGAGACACTCACACGCATACAAATCGGAAAAAAGAAGCGGACACTTTTGTTGTAATAAAATTCAATTGGTATATTTTTTCTCATTTTTGCATATAAGCTTCGATATGAGAGTGGTTTTACAAAGGTTGGGGCGTTGCAACGCCTTGTGATGATAGTCCTTGAAAAATATTCTTTTATAAATCCACGCCTTGTGATGATAGTCCTTGAAAAATATTCTTTTATAAATCCACGCCTTGTGATGATAGTCCTTGAAAAATATTCTTTTATAAATCCACGCCTTGTGATGATAGTCCTTGAAAAATATTCTTTTATAAATCCACGCCTTGTGATGATAGTCCTTGAAAAATATTCTTTTATAAATCCACGCCTTGTGATGATAGTCCTTGAAAAATATTCTTTTATAAATCCACGCCTTGTGATGATAGTCCTTGAAAAATATTCTTTTATAAATCCACGCCTTGTGATGATAGTCCTTGAAAAATATTCTTTTATAAATCCACGCCTTGTGATGATAGTCCTTGAAAAATATTCTTTTATAAATCCACGCCTTGTGATGATAGTCCTTGAAAAATATTCTTTTATAAATCCACGCCTTGTGATGATAGTCCTTGAAAAATATTCTTTTATAAATCCACGCCTTGTGATGATAGTCCTTGAAAAATATTCTTTTATAAATCCACGCCTTGTGATGATAGTCCTTGAAAAAATGTTTTTTAATAAATCCACGCCTTGTGATGATAGTCCTTGAAAAATATTCTTTTATAAATCCACGCCTTGTGATGATAGTCCTTGAAAAATATTCTTTTATAAATCCACGCCTTGTGATGATAGTCCTTGAAAAATATTCTTTTATAAATCCACGCCTTGTGATGATAGTCCTTGAAAAATATTCTTTTATAAATCCACGCCTTGTGATGATAGTCCTTGAAAAATATTCTTTTATAAATCCACGCCTTGTGATGATAGTCCTTGAAAAATATTCTTTTATAAATCCACGCCTTGTGATGATAGTCCTTGAAAAATATTCTTTTATAAATCCACGCCTTGTGATGATAGTCCTTGAAAAATATTCTTTTATAAATCCACGCCTTGTGATGATAGTCCTTGAAAAATATTCTTTTATAAATCCACGCCTTGTGATGATAGTCCTTGAAAAATATTCTTTTATAAATCCACGCCTTGTGATGATAGTCCTTGAAAAATATTCTTTTATAAATCCACGCCTTGTGATGATAGTCCTTGAAAAATATTCTTTTATAAATCCACGCCTTGTGATGATAGTCCTTGAAAAATATTCTTTTATAAATCCACGCCTTGTGATGATAGTCCTTGAAAAATATTCTTTTATAAATCCACGCCTTGTGATGATAGTCCTTGAAAAATATTCTTTTATAAATCCACGCCTTGTGATGATAGTCCTTGAAAAATATTCTTTTATAAATCCACGCCTTGTGATGATAGTCCTTGAAAAATATTCTTTTATAAATCCACGCCTTGTGATGATAGTCCTTGAAAAATATTCTTTTATAAATCCACGCCTTGTGATGATAGTCCTTGAAAAATATTCTTTTATAAATCCACGCCTTGTGATGATAGTCCTTGAAAAATATTCTTTTATAAATCCACGCCTTGTGATGATAGTCCTTGAAAAATATTCTTTTATAAATCCACGCCTTGTGATGATAGTCCTTGAAAAATATTCTTTTATAAATCCACGCCTTGTGATGATAGTCCTTGAAAAATATTCTTTTATAAATCCACGCCTTGTGATGATAGTCCTTGAAAAATATTCTTTTATAAATCCACGCCTTGTGATGATAGTCCTTGAAAAATATTCTTTTATAAATCCACGCCTTGTGATGATAGTCCTTGAAAAATATTCTTTTATAATGTAATGGTCCTTGAAAAATATTCTTTAATAAATCCACGCCTTGTGATGAT